>NW_026558465.1:0-188555 GCF_026930045.1 Uloborus diversus | reverse complement strand
GTACAGTTAACTTCTGATTATCAGCTGTCTGATTATCCATGGGTCTCTTCACAATTTTTTTTCTTAACGTTCATTAAATGTTTTTTTAAACTAGTGATTGTGTTATTCGCTTTTAGCTTTTATATATATTTTTTACATTCAATGTTAGATGCAATGATTTTAGCTATAATTTAAATGTATGTGTGAGTATTATTCATCTTCTTTAGCTATTGTACACACTAGTGTATAGTTTTTTACCTTCAGATTATCCACGGTTTTCGCTTTTCCGTGGTTACTGTGCTACCCTATTCCACAGATAATGGAGGTTTAGTGTATTTTGTATTTTTTAACTCTAAAACTTTTTTTTAACTAATAGGTTTCATTATATGCTATAATGTTAGAATTTTTGTTTTAGCAGTGTAAAAGAAAAATAATTTTACCCTGGTGCTCTTTTATCTTTAAAAAAAAATATTTTTCCCAAAAGGCAGTCTGTTTTCATGATGGATAGATGTAATAGTTTGAAAATGTGTATAAAATGCCACATAGAGCACATCCTGCCATTTAAACTTGCGAAAGTAGCTAAGCTGGCCTTTAAAAAAGCAAAGTCAGGTGAATTGAAAAAAAATTTTTGAGTAAACACCCTGGCTTGTGCTTGCAAAGATTTTTTTATTCAAATTTTGGTCTTAAGTTTTATTTTCATTCCCTCCTGAATGAATGTTAACTGTTTCTTTTTTTTTTTTTCTTAATATCCTAACTGCCAAAATTTATATATTTGCAGAGCCCTGGCATAATTTTTACAACTTTTCTCATGGCGTCTAAAAACTCATTTCTTTTTATGCAACCTTTTTTTTTACCTTGCTTTTGGAAAAAATGAATGATTGTTAGTAAAAAATAACATATAATTGTACAAAAGTTGCAGATTACTGCATGCACCTGTTTCAGGGGTACAAGGAACTGCATTTTCAGTGCAAAATAAGTGAGTTTGAAATGACATCAAAAGGTTTTTTGTCGAATGTCTGTTGAAAAAAGTTTTTTGTAACCCTGAAACAAGTGTATGGAGTAATCTTCTATTTTGTGCAATTATAAGTTATTTCTTATTTAATTTAGTTAAATGATAATGTTTTCATTTTGTGTTGTAATTTTCTTGATACTGTTCTAATGATTTACCATACTTGTAAAACAGGAACTGGAATGGCATATGCATTTGTTGATTATGAAGATAAAAGAGATGCTGAGGTAAGAAACAAACTTGTTATGTTCTATATTCAGCATTTTTATCTTGTAATTAGGATTAAAATTATTTGTATTAATATAAAATTATTACTTATGATCCTGCATGTAAGTATATTTTTCTGTCAAGTGTTCTTATTCCATTCGTTATTTCTCTATCAATGTTTTAAAGTTCTTTACATACTTATTGTAGATAAATATTGGTTAAATTAGATTTATTTTTTGCTTCTGTATTTGTTTCCAAGTTACTCATCTTAATTGTTTTGACACGGTTCAAATTAGAGGAATGATTGGAGCTGGCTGACTTCTACTGCTAGAGTGGACAGATTGACATGACTGAACAGTTGACGTCTAAGCTAAGCAGTCAGATCACTACTGAATTTTGGTTTTTCTGCTACTGAACCTAGGGAGTAGACATCGAAAAAGACTAGAATGTTTGTCCCGACTTAGAACCAACTGTCCCGACTTAGAACCGACTCTGTGCCTTACAAGACGTGCTGACCATGTGTATGTGCAGAGTAATTTTTTTCATGAATTTTGGGCACTTTCATTTTGGGCATGAGCTTTCTAATGTCATGGACTCCAGGTAATATCAACTCTTTAGGATAAACCTGGTAACATAGTTTTCTTTAACTGGCAGCAGTCTTAAGATTTAGGGTTCTTATTTAATAAAATCGGTATTTTATCAAAATGCTTTAAATGCCAGTAAAATAGATGTTTTATCTGAGTTAAAATTATGAAGCATATTATTTACTATTTGGATGTTTTTCAATAAGGAATAATGCTTAAATTCAATTTTAACCTCTTATAAATTTCATTTTCTTCCCTTAATTCTTTATTAGTTCAATCTTTCTGTATAATTTATCTATTACTACTCTTCTGAAATCAAGACTAAGAATGTATGCATTATTTTCTTCAAAGATTTAAAATAAATCTTTATGTATCCAAAATTAAACAAAATACTGTATATATAAATAATTTTAAAATCAGATTCAATTATTTTTGCATGAAACATCTTTAAAGATAATTAAATCATACTGAGCAGAGCTGATACTTATGGATGTTATGCTTTGGAGCAGAGGAAAAGAGATTGAAATGTACCTTGCACTGGATCTTAGAAGAAGATGGGTGAAATGTTGTGCATTGATACCTAAAAGATCGGAATTCCTTTTTCTGTAATACTGTGAAGAATTTGATGTGTCTAGCAAGAAGATGAAATTGAGCATCCAGTCAGTGTGAACAGCTGAAACCGAGATGTCTTCCATGATGAAGTCTCAAAAGCAATGTCTGAAGAAATAGGAATACGGAAGGAACAATGTGGAGTTGACTTTCTGGGCTCAGCTGCATTAAACTATTTTAATCTGGTTCCAGAGAGATTCATTAGAAGCTTGAAGAAAAATTGCTTAAGCACTTTTCTGTTCTTCACAGTTTTAGTATGATCAAAAGAAATAAGTTTGCTTTTTTTAAAATGAGAAAAAACGAAAATGTTTTGAAATATGCTTTTACTTGACAAATTCCTTTGGTTTAATTATTCTTAGTGATTATCTCTAACATAGGATGCTATAAAATATGAAAATGGACGTGATCTTCGTGGCCAAACTATTGTGGTGGAATGGGCACGAGGCCCATCTAGCCGCCCTCCAATGCGTAGCAGGGTAAGATTGTTTTCTTTTATGTATTTTTTAGTGTGCTGTAATCAATTTTTTGCTTATTAGGAACAATCAAATTTACTTCTCTGTTAAAGGTCAAGATTCAGAAAATTTTAACTGGCCAGTTGCCACTAGACCCAAAAAACTTGGTGGCCACCACTGTGAGAGGAGTTTTTACTGCTTTCGTGAAAAAACAAATAAGTAGAACTTTACAGAATTATATTTTATAAGCTATAAATATTCCTTTTTTGTTTCAAAGTAAATAAATGAATAAATAAATCAATTAAAGGTCGGCAAAAAACTGCATTTTAGATGAAATGTGCAAAAAATAAGATTTTGCTGATAAAATTTCACTTTTTCAGAAAATAACTGATTTAAAAAAATTTAAAAAAAAAAAACTTTCTGGTTCTTTTATGTTTTTAGTAGTTTGCAATGAGATAGGCATCCAATTCTGTTTTCTGGAAACTTGGGCAATTAAATAGTCTTGTCTGCTTCCATCTTGCAAATGACACCAAATATGGCGACTATGCGAAAAATTTAAGATATGAAAGTAATTTTAATAATTAAAAACCCTCAAAAAACAATTTCAGTGAAAGAGTCGGTTTTTAGCACATTAGCATCTGAAGCAATACGGATAAAATAATATTCTGGAGATAAAATTTGTAAGAAAAATTTTTCAAGAAAATAATTCATTTTCCAGGGAGAAAAAATACGGCACATTTTGCAGAATGTTCAATAGTTTGCATTGTATTGCAATGGACATCCAATTCTATTTTTGGAAACTTAGGCACTTAAAGAATCTTGTCTACTTCCATCTTGGAAGTGACCAAATATAGCGACTGAGCTAAAAATTAAGATTTAGGTTTCTGAATTCTAGCATAAAAATAATTATAAAATGTAAAATCCTCATAAAACATCAATTTAATTGAACTGTTATAGCTTTTAGTACATTAAAGTCCAATGTAATAAGGATAAGATGAATTTTTAAAAATAAAATGCTTTGCAGCACATTTTCTGTGATTTTCATTAGTTTGCATTTGAATAAACATCAAATTATACTTTGTTTTTGCCTTTTTGCAAACTTAAGCACTTAAGTATTTTACCTACTTACAACTTGTGAGTGACCCAATATGGCCTCTATGTTTCACAGGTTACTGAAAAGTATTGTAGTTCTGGTCAAAAAACGATCTTCCTTGATGTGTCTTGCCTCAGGTGTATGCTTTCAAAGTGATTTATTTTCCTCCCGCAATTCCTGTTCCTCCCAAGATTTTTTTTTCTTGAACAATAGGGGGGAAAATGGCGACTGAGGACTTTTTTTACCTTGCCACTTTTTCAAACGAGGTCGGCGAGTGGCGACCGTGAATCTTGACCTTTATTCTGGGTAGGCATGGGTCATTACTAAAGGTGCACTAAATACTGAATATTCATAATGCAGAATTTCATCTATCACAGTGAAGAACCTTTTCTACATTTCTTCTTTATACGTTTTTAAAATTGGTCTCTGCAAAGTCTTAATACACATTAACCTATACCTATTATTCGTTTTTTCGTTTGTACGCGTTTTTCATACAGTCCCTTCAAAAACGCATAAACGGTGCTTCACTGTATTTTCAAAAGATTGGTTTTATTGTTGCTAGTTGAATTTCTCAATATTGATTGCAAATGTTTGTTAATTTGTTCCTTAAGTTTCTAGTTAATGTTCATTAGATTCATGAATGCATGTTTTATGAAACATTGACGCACATGGGGGCTTACGTTGTTTTAAATATTGGTAAATTCTTGTAAGGATTTCTAGAATTCCAGAACCCCCAATTTCTGCCAGATGAACAAAGCCTATTGCCTATCAACATGGCATAGCTTGATAAATTGCCATGTATTTTGACCACATTTTCTTGTTTTGTTTTATATTTTTTAATCAGCAATATTTCTTAATAAATGGTTTCATTTCTTGTGCCTTTCTAATCAAAATACAATTTTTTAGACCAGTGCAGAATGTTATCGATGCCATCGACATGGTCATTGGGCCCGAGATTGTCCAGAACTAGAGAGAGATAGATACAAAGCTCGACGTTACTCTCGCTCACGTTCTCGTTCCAGGAGGAACAGGTAAGTTGTATATTTCAATTGCATTTTCTCTTGTATATTTCTAATGATTCGTGTCTATCTAGAGATACAACTTTTTCATTAAGAATATTGTCTTTTTGTGTGCTTTAAAAGGCATTTATAAAGTATGCCTTCTGCCTAGCTGGAGTTTACTCCTTAATATTTGAACATGCGCGATTATATCTGCAAATGCTCAAAACTTGTGCAGTATTTTTAAGCTCAATGTTATGTTAAATATATTGTTTTTGTTGGAAGGCTATCAAAAAGCTAGTTTGAATTTTGATTTTAAATTCTTGATAATGCAAAAGCAAATGATGAGAAAAGTGCTCTTATATGATTGCTGAAGTATGCAAATGTTGAATAGATGCACAGGGGCCATCTGATGCTTAATTTTTAAAATTGGCAACTATTTTTGTAAGCACCATTACTATGTTCTCTTGGTCATAGTCTTCATGAAACTGATTGAAAATGTAAAAAAAAAAACAGAATGCACTATGTTTCGACTGTTCTACATGCTGTCATCAAGTCTGTAGACTTGGATGTTTACCTGATACGACAAGTTTTTCTCACGTCTTGTTATTTGACAGAATAATTTAAAAGATTGATGGTATTTAAGCTGAGAAGTTTTCCAGTGTACTTTTAATTTTTTTTTATTTGCCTAGGTACAGTTATAGCAGAAGCCGTAGCCCTTCTAGAGGCCGTTGGGGGCGTCGACGTCGAACTCCTAGCCAAGTTCGTTCTCCTAGTTACAATAGATCAAGACGTCCAAAGAAGAGGACCCCAACTCCAGCTAGTTCACGATCACGTTCCAGGTAATTAAATAAGGCAAATCTAGTTGATATCAATCTTTGAAAAAGAACTGAAGAGAATTTTTCAGTCAAATACGCAATTAAGCTAAGCAGTATTTCGGGGACCTTTTCCTCTTTGTCCTGCACATGGTAGGGGAATGTGTGGCAAAGTGAAATAGTTGAGATGAGAGAGCTTTTTCGAGATGTACAAATTGGAAATTTTGTTTTGGGAGTTACAGTACATGAAGAATGAACATTGTATTTTACAATAAAACTTAAAAAAAAAAACACTTGCATTAAAAAAGTAATTTTTTATTTTTGGCTGTAAAGTTTCTCCTTCAAAAAAAAAGCGAAAAAGTTTCACTATTTTTTTACATGGGGCAAAATGAAAAATAAAATGTTCCTAATGTTTTCTGCTTGATTATGGAAAATATTTTTTGACCAAATGAATCGCATAAGATTTTGAATGAAGAAATGGAAAGGATGAAGCAAAAAAATACTTATTAAATAAATAAATTAATATATAAAGAAAAATAAAGGAATTACGTATTCATTTACATCCCTTTATTTAGTAAGTGGTTTAGTAAACGATTGAGTGAGTAAAAAATTAAACTATTTCACTTTGCCCCACATGTAATTGACTAATTGTACAAAATATTGAAAATACAACTTAGCTTTATATGAACTAAATAACTACTGCACCTAGTATTAGAAAGTCTCAATCAATAATTTTGGGCTTGCAACAAAATATTACAATATGAGTATCAATTTATGAAAAATTCCCTGTATTATCATATGCTTTTAACTTTCAGGCTATTTTTTTTCCTGACTGGAATAGACTACATGTGCTATTCCATAGTTAAAATATTATTAGACAGGTGGCTAAAAGCAGAGAAAATATTTCACTTTGCCCCACATTCCCCTACTTATGTGCTCTTATATTTAAGGTTTTGAGCCGTGATTCTCAACCTGTGGTCTGTGATCAGCTATTAAAAATTAATCTGTCTGCAATTTATATTTATTAAAGAACTTTTGGATTCGCCTCATTTCACCTAATATAATTTGTTGTGAATATATTATTTAAAATATCATTTGAGAACCGTTGCAGTGGAGCTCTCAATACCCATTAACTTCAAGAAATCTTTACTTTTTTCTTTGTATTTTAAGACTTAGTAAATGCATTTTATATTTGACAAAATATGCTATAAGCCAAGAAAAGGATACCAATCACTAGTGAATGAAATCTAAGTCATGTCCATTGTGTAATGTTTTTATGTTTGCTACATGTATCAGTTTCACTGGTGGAGAACATAAAATGCAATGCCCACATATTTTTGTGCTAGATCCAAGTATATTTAGGTATTTCCTTTTTTACTGTGAATATTTTTCTGTTAATTATAAGTCAAGCTAAGCAATGTTTATGGAACCTTAATTTAATGTCTATTGCATAACACTTATGTGCTCCTGCGCATTGGTTTTTGTTGATGGACTAGAAAAACTCGCAATACCCATTGGCTTCATGTACTATACTTGTTATAGCCAAGTATATTGTGTACATTTTTCTTGTTAAAACCAAATATACTTTGTTTTTTTTTAAGTCTGAATGAATATCTTGCATGCTTTTCATCTTACCAAAGAATGATATCAATCACTACTGGATAATACCAAAGTGGTGTCCATTATATAATGCTGATATAGTAGCTGAAAATATCGGTTTCGCTGATGGACAATATGAAATGCAATAAACAATGATCTGCATATTATTGTGCTAGACCCAAGCATATTGTGTACAATATTTCCTAAATAGAGTGATGTTTTTCCTTTTATTTTTTTAAGTAAAGTTGAACAGTTTTATTATTACTGTCCATTGCATGATACTTATGTGCTCTTGTGCATTGGTTTTTGCTGATGGACTAGAATAACTCTCAATATGTTTTCATGTATTATACTTGTTAAAGCCAAGTATATTGTGTACATTTTTCTTACTAAAACCTAGTCTTAAGTTTTTTATGTATTTTTTTTTCTCTTGTGTGATCACTAGTGGACAGGCTGCCAAATTGACACCAGCAAAATTGGTTAAAATGAAATATTAGATATACATAGTGAACGAAACCTTAATTTTAAATCTATATATTGTAATAACAATATAAGAGAATAAAGGATGGTTTGAGGATGCAGGGGTCTGTCCAAGGTTTTTCACAGGGTCTGTTTTTTATAAAAAAAAAGCATTTTTTTTTCTTGTGAAAAATAAAATTTTGTAAAATAAAAATTTAAAAATTTGCAAACATTACATGCATTAGGTTGGGAGGTATGACGCAAACTATGGCACTGAAATAATTTGCTGGGAGTTTCATGGTATTTTTCTCTTTTTGGGGAGATTATGAAGGCATCAAAAGTATGAAAAAGGCATATAAAAAATTTTTTAGTTCAGTAAAATTCTTTTTAAATTGCATGTTAACGTTAATGATAAACATATTATTGTCTATTGACATAGTTGAAGCAAAAATAAAATGAAACCATTGATTCAACATTTAACTTCTTGACACTCATAAAAGAACACGGAATTCCGTTTATTTTTACTGAAACCATAAGTTTAAAAAGAATTTTCATTTATTTGCCTCCTAACAAAGCTTAGTTATGAAAAATGAGTAAGGTTTGATTCTCACACTGAATGCAAAGATGCAAAAAGATCACGTTTTTCAAAATGAGCAATTAAAATTGGCAAATGAAAGAGTTGAATTAAAACAATTTGGAATTGCATTTTAAAAGGTTTGCATTATAAATATTATTAATAACCACTGACATATTCGCCTACAATTCAAAGTAAGAAAAGAAAAAAAAAGTGGGGAGCTGTAGCATAACAATACCAAGATCCTAATATTATCCCAGGGCAAGATACAGGAATTCCAGTTTTTAACCAGTGTACAAGCACTCCTGTTAGCATCAAAAGTTCAAAATTACTATGGTTACTTCTTAAGATAATGTTATTACATCATACTATAAAGGCGCAAAAATTGCCAGGCTGGTGAAATGTTAGGAATATAGCAAAGAGAAAAGTGCTGAGGCAGCAACATCAAGCTTCAGGTCATAACATTTTCAGAGAAATCTATAACGACAACATTGCTGGCTATTTTGATTCTGCTGTGATAAAAGAAACAAGCTATATTTGGTAGTATTAGTGATTTATTGCTTGAGCAGCAATGCGTAAGCATCACTAAAGTAAGCATCACTAAAGTACGGTGACGTTTTCTGAAAAGTTAGCCATTATTTTTTATTTCAGATTTGCTTTTACAATAAATAGTTTGTGAAAGATATTAGAATTTTATGAAGGGTTTGTTGAGGGACCCAAATTTCCTCTGGCTAGGCCCCTGGGATGCATTTACTATTTTAAAAACTTAAAGTAGTGCTGATTGAAAATATCAGGTATATATATATTAAAATGTCCGATATACAGTGGACACTGGTTAATTGAATCAACTGCTTTGTGGAATCAAAACTGTTTAGAGCAAACGTGATTCATATAAGAAGCGGCCACTGTATATCAAATATTGGATATTTTCAAACCCTGCTAGTGGGCAATATCCAAGTCCATTATATAATGCTGATATATCTGCTGTATATATCAGTTTCGCTGATGGATAATATAAAATGCAGTAAACAATGATCTGCATATTATTGTGCTAGGTCCAAGCATATTGTAAACAATTATTTCTAGTTATGGTGATTGCTTAAAAATTCAATGATGTTTTAAAAACTTTTTTTTACTTGTCCATTGCATGATACTTATGTGCTCTTGCACATTGGTTTTTGCTGATGGACTAGAATAACTCCCAATACCCATTGGCTTCATGTACTATACTTGTCATAGCCAAGAATATTGTGTACATTTTTCTTGCTAAAACCTAGTTCATTTTTTTTATAAATTTTAACGCCTGAATAAATGATAGGGATATCAATCACTGGTGGATAATATCCGAGTCATGTCCATTATATAATGCTGATATACCTGCTGTATATATCAGTTTCGCTGATGGACTAAATAAAATGCAGTACACAATGATCTGCATATTATTGTGCTAGATCCAAGCATATTGTAAACAATATTTTATAAATGGAAAAAATGACTTTTTTACTCCATGAAATGTACTATAAATCTTAACTGTAAGAAAAGGATGTCCATCAAATTCACATATTAACAGAGTTCTCTAAAATACAAGACCAATTGTTCTGTAGTTTTTGTCATATAGAACATATTTTTCAGCTGTCATTTTCTGATTAAAATTAATCGCCCATGCATTTAAGAGATCAGCAATAAATTGAAGAAAGCAAAAACTTTTATTTCTCATTGCAAATAGTTAAAAATACACTAAATTTCAGAAAACAATTTTTTTTTTTTTTTTTTGCATACTTTAGAGAAAGTCACTGATATTCAGAAGTATTTCTTTCAAAACTACGATTTTTTTTAAATAAAAAGCAAAGTTTTCCATCAAACCTTTACAAACTCCGAAAACTTGACAGCATACAAGAGAAGTATGACATTTAACCCTAGCATCAATGACCAAATTTTTCCCTTACTCTCAATAACCGGGTACCCATTTTGAATTTCGATGATTTAGAGCAGGAAAATATTTCTGACACCTCTTTTATTTAATTGAAATGTTTTCTTCCACCCTCATCTTGGGGAAATGTATGTAGCTTGTTTTACCAAAAAACTAAATGGCTTGTTTTTCCAACATTTTATGTTTACGTGACATGCTAAATGGTCCGTTAGAAAAAAAGTGTTTCTCCTTTTTTTTTTTTTTTTTTTTTGTAATACTATGTGTATTAGGTCTTACGCTTTGGTATTTCATAGTGAATTCTCAGTATTTCATTTATACCAGTGATGTTCAACTTACGGCCCGCAGACTACGCCAGGGCCCACGAAGCTCATACGTGTGGCCCGTTGCATCAAAAAATATTTCTGTAATTTTGATCTTCAGTCATTTGCTCAACCTTTGCTGTCATGTCGTCTGATATTCGTAGGTATACTCAAAAGAAAAAATGCTGACAACTATTTTGTTTTATTACTGAAAATCTGATGTTGAAACTATTGATCAAAAGTTTCGATACTTTCGAAGCATTTGATCGAATGGTGATGAACAATAGGTGTAATACCCTCTGGAATATAAAAATACATTAATCTATATAATGAGTATACTTAATTTCATTTAAAATCTTAATTATATCTGTAAATCTAATTGGAATAAACGTTTGCCTCTAAGATCTGCAGTGTAACTGGTATGTTATGCAATGTTTTCAATTGTTTTTTTTTTTTTACAGTGAAATTTTTCGGGCATGGGAAGTGAGTCCAATAATTTGGTTTTACACCAAGAAAATAAATGAAAAACTAACCTTTATCAAAAAAAATTAAATAGTTTGAGGATTTTTTCTAGAGACGTACCGAGTAGCACTTTGGCCGAGTACTGAGTTATTGAGTACTCGGCCGAGTTATCAAGTACCAATTATGTTTTAAAAAGAACCACCTACACATATGTGATGAATTTTGAACTTATTGGAATAGTAGTATAGACCTCCTTGTCCATACAATAGTTTTTAAAACTAAATTCCTGCTGAAATTTAAGTACGCATTATTTAAAAAATTTTGTATATATATATATATATATATATATATACAGGGGTCTGGCCAGAGGATATTTGGGTCCGTTAACGGACCCTTCACAAAAATCCGATCAACCAAAACGGACCTTTCACAAAATCCCGATCAAACAAAACGGACCTTTCACAAAATCCCGATCAAACAAAACGGACCTTTCACAAAATTCTGATAAACAAGATCGGATCTTTCACACATTGTTTATTGAAAGAGCAAATCTGAAAGCAAAATAACGCATATTTCTGTGTATGAACCGATAATTTTTGGAACCTTTTTTTTAAGTCAAATTAGAGGGATCAGCTTATACAAAATCGGCTAATTTTGAAAGAAAAAAAAATCGGCACTCTTGCGATGCTCCTGCAAGTGATAAATAATTGCTACTGCCAAATAAATATAATGGTTGTTTGTTTTATCACAGCTAATTAGCAGCGGTGTTGTAAACTTTTCTGAAAAGGCATTGGTAAGCCTTTTCTCCGCTCATGATTTAATAAACAATAATAATATATATCTGCGAAATGGACTTAGAACTGCAAAGGGATAGTAAGGGTGAGGAAAAAATATGATCACTTCAGATAGGGTTACCAACTTCAAAACTGTCACCACTTAGCGTTTGGCGTTGAACCTTTATAATGACATGATTAGAAAATATTCTCATCATTTTGTCGGCTTGTCAATATTTGCGTTTTTATGGTGCGGTGCGATGTTTAATTGTTATTTTGGGAGAAAATTATATGGGTTTTGATTTTTCGATGCTAACAAGGATGATTAACTTTAAATAAACTCTTTTAGTTACCGTTTTTTTTCTTTAGATGTCTACATTTTGAAAAATGCAATCTTTTAACATCCGATATGAGAATCATATTTTGTTCTTTTTTCAAGCTAACTTCGCTTTATTAGGATTCAAATAAATGAAAAGCCTCTTTATTTTTGTTAGAACTCTCATTTCAAGTTTTTAAAGCAAAATTCCATTTTCTGTTATGAGTCAAAAATTAAAATGCTGAATAGATGGTTTATTTTATTTTATTATTTTTTTTGGGGGGGGGGGGGCAACTGTGTCCACAGATATTAATGATATGTTATCATAGGACTCTAAAATGCAATTTTAAAATAATTTTATCAAAAATATTTCTTTTACAAGCCGTTTTTATACTTTTGATGCCTTCACTTTGAGAATTGCGATCTCTTTGCATCTGCTATGGGAATCCGATTTTTCGAATTTTTGATGATTATTACGCTTTGTTAAGAGGTAAACAATTGAAATATCTTTTTATTTTTGTTAAAATCACGGAATTTATGAATTTTAAACGAAATTCTGTGCTTTTTAAGAGTGTCTTGGGTCAAAAAGTTGAATGCTGAACCCCATTCTGAATTTTGTTTTATTTATTTATATTTTTGTTACAATTAATTTAAATATTGTACAGAAATATATCTAGTATAATTTAACATAATGCAGAATGGTAGATAAATATTGATACTTTAAAGAGCGATGCCCCCCCCCCCCCGGCAAATATCAGAAAAAAAATCCAGAATGATTTTTTCGTCATAGAAGAGGAAAACACTCAACTTTAAGTTTAATTGATGCAGTTTGTGCCATCTCTAAATTCTAAAATTTCGTTTTAACAACAACAAAAAAAAATTTTTGCGAAATTTTTTGATTTTTCACAAAATTAATTCATTTTTTACAAAATTATTTGATTTTTCACAAAAAACGGACCCTGTGAAAAATCCTGGACAGACCCCTGATATATATATATATATATATATAATGTCAAAAATTTGACAAAAAAATTATTTTTTAAATTAAAAATAAATAAATAAAAGGTATGATTAATCAAGTTGGAATTAAAACAAATTATACCAATCTATTATAATTCTAGTCCGCCAAACATAAATAATTTTTAAAAGCAAATAAAACAAATGTGCAGGAACACTGCAGACATGTGTTTCAGCATTACAATGAACGCCTTTTTCACTGCATAAAATGTGAGCTAAAGAATGTAAAGACATTCGTCAAAAAAATCTGACTTTTGTTGGATGCCTTTAAATCAACAAGCTCACATTTTGTGCATTGTAATTTCCTTGTAATGCCAAAACACATGTCTGCACTATGCTTTTCACGCTGTTTTATTTCCTTTTATTTTTAAGCAAAGGTATTTTTATATTTCTTATAACTATTTTTTTTTTTTGTAGCAAAAATCCATTTTTAATATAAAAATTCTATATTTTCTATACACTTAACCTTTTTTTGCACAATTTTTAATAAATAAGTTTTATTAACTTTGGGCGGCATTAAAATAAAGATTTATTCCGTTGAAGCATTACAAATTTCGTTATTCTCAAAATTCACATTTGACTTGTAAATTTGAATTGTAAATGATTACAGAATATTATATATGCTTGCGCTATTTTTATAAATTTTGATATCTGTCTTTGACAATATTCAATTTTTTGCAACTACTCGGTATTGGCAGAGTATCTGATCAAAATTTGACCGAGTACCGAGTAGTTACCGAGTACTCGGTACGTCTCTAGTTTTTTCGATTTTTGGGGGGGGGGTATTCACTTGAGTTTCTCTAACCCTTTAGAAGAATAATAATGGTGAATAAAATGATGTTTTTCCTATCATATATAAATAATTGCTATGCAACTGCTGAAAACAGAATAAAATTAGGGGGCACAATATCAAAGGGGGAGTGATGAGGGGAAAACGCCGGTCATATTTTGATTCAAGGGCTCATTTTACATGAAAGTCATCAAAAAATGGTGTCCCAAGCATTTTGAGGAGGTATTTTTTGATGTGCAGTGTAATGGGTACCGGGATACCTGATTATTGAATATAGGTGTAAAATTTTTAAATGTTAAGCTCCCCCCCCCCCCCCCAAAAAAAAAACTGAAATCTCTGTTATTTTCTTTAGTGCTGATTCATATGAATAACAGGGATTAAAAGCAATTTCCCAAGACTTAATTAGAAAGGTGAAAAATTACGATTAAAGTCACGAAAAGGTACCCGGGTATCCAGTCCTTCACGCTAGGGTTAAAGCTCATTTTCATTGTGCATGTGGAGACAATAATTACTTTCTTAATTAAAAACCCTTGTAACTCTCCTAACTGATAATGAAATTCCAGTACAATATCTTAAATTCTAATGAGCCAAATTTAAAAATTCTTGGATAGGTGATGAACCTTGAGGTGTCCTTTACAAATTTGCAACATTTGCCTGAAATTGCTCCGGCGAATTTCCCGATAAAAACAATATTTGCAAGCAATCCCTCATGACTTGTACTCTGTTCAAAAATTATTCGAATTTGGCTCATTGAATTGCTGGTATCTTTCTGAATTTTTCTAGCTGCTCAATCGCAAACATGGTCAGACTAACCAATGCAAAAAGTTTAGAAGGTTTTACAGTAATACCCCGTTAAATCAAGGAATGTAGACATTCAATGCAGTTAAATCCGGACCATTGAAATGTATGGCTAAATCGAAGTTATACTGTATATTTTTGGTGTATTTTTTAACTTGGTTCACGCTAGTATGCTTTGAATTGATAATCTTATGTTTGTAATTAGGTCTGGAAGCATTGATAAGTCTAAATCCAAATCTGATAAGAAATCAAGGCGAAGCTCAAGTAAATCTGTCAGTCGTAGTCCAAGCAAGCCACGAAGCAGAAGTGTCAGTAAAACACGAGATCGGAGTATGAGTCCTCGCAAGTCTCGAAGTTCAAGTCTGCGAAAAGATCAAAGTCCTCCTCCCAAAGAACGAAGTAGGAGTCCCAGTAAAGACCATACTCCAGAGCGCAGGGAATCTCACAGTCGAAGTCGCAGCAAAGTTAGCAGATCCCGCAGCAGAAGTAGAAGCTTGGAGCAAAAGAAAAGGTCTAAAAGTCGAAGCTCTTCTCCTGGTGTAAGTGTTTCAGTACTTGTAAATTTTGATTTGTCTGATTAAATGTTCCTGGAAAAAAAGTAGTCGCTTGCTTATCCTACTAGTTCTCTGTCCTATGTTAAGTAGTTCGCAGACAAGCCAACATAAAACCCTAAGAATTCTGTTCAGAACCTGATTATGGAACCTCCAGTGTTTAATGACTTTTTCAAAAATGCCCTAAAATATCCACTTAATTTTGCTAGTAATATCTTCATATATAGCGTAAACAAATATGGCATTGAATTCAAATATTGGAAAAAAATATCTAAATGCAAACCTTGCATTTGGCAACTGGTTACTAAATTGTAAAAATTCTAATCATGGAGTTTATCTGACCACCTATGGAAATGGAAAGGCAAATAGGCGGAAATGGACGGGTATAATGGTTTTTGGGAATGATTCGAAAATTTTTAAATGTATGTTGTTGGCCTCTGATTTAAGCAGAGTCACATTGACATGAACGGTATATATCGTTAGAGGCCAGACTGTTGTACAGCAGACAATGAAATTGTTAAAACGTCAGTCATGACAGTGACATTGGTCTTAATTTCATTATCATGTTTAACATTTCTTTCAGAACCCGAAATAGATTAAAAGTTTTAGTTCTTAGTGGATTTTAAAAAATGGCATAGCATTGTTACACAAATTTGTTGCAAAATATATATGCATTCATTAAACAAAATCACTTGAAGTTTACAGGGCCAGCGACGCTCCAAAAGTGTGGGGGGGGGGGGCGCCAAATATGTAGCTAAAGTTTTTAAGTTAGAATGACTTCATCTTACACTATAATAACAAAATGTAACTTTTGCATATAGAAGGATAAACAATCTTAATGTTTACCATCTTCGCACATCCTGAAATTACTTCTAGCTTTATACTATACAAGAGGTACCCACACGGCTTTGCCTGTAGTAGAAAATTAAAATTGCATTTGGTTTGCCTGTATATTTACAAATAATGGATGATTAGTTTCTCGTCCATGTTATGATAATTTGCTCAGCAAAATGTTCTTAAAAGTGAAATAGAGAAAGAACAAAATCGAATTTTCAAAAAATCGCTTCGAGGTGCTCACTCCTATGCCAAGAACTAGTTTTGTGCCAAACTTCATGAAAATCGGCTGAACGGTCTAGGCCCTATGCGTGTAACAGACATACAGAGTTTCAGCTTAATTATTAGTAAAGGTTTACACTAATGTTACATTTTTGGCTTGGTTGCTGTGATTAGTGACATTTAGAAGGGAAGGCTCCCATCTGAAACAATGTTTGCATCTGAAATGCTTTATCAAGGTGCTTCAAATTTTAATCCATGCTCCAGCAACAACTTCAGGAGGCGACAAATTTAATTGGCGCCTAAACCTGGATCAAAGAAGGGGTCATGAAAAAAGCCGCTCAAACTGCAAATTGTATTTTTGGCCTTTCATTTCGGGAGAAGCTCCCAACCTTTCCAAATGTCGCCAAACATAACTTATAAGTAAGTTTCTAAAACGCTAGTTTGAAAACTTTGAGCTACTCCTCAGCTTGTAGCTTATTGTTCAATTTGAGATGTACTGCGAGATGTTTCGAGTATTTACATTATTTTCCCATGTAATTGGCATACATCTCTGATGTAAGTTGCTTTGTTTTTCAGGACTTGAGGGACAGTGTTGCCAATGGAGAAAGAGGTAGGAAGAGAGAGCGTCACGCAAGTGGATCCGTTTCTCCGAGAAGTAAAAGTCGCAGCCGCTCCCGTAGTCCCAGTTATGAAAAAGAATCTGGCCGTGGCGCCAAGGGTAGAGAAAAGTGGAGCCAGTCTCCATAGTCATATCATGCGGTAGTTAACATGTTACTCCAAGCTTTCCATTTTTGAAAGAGAAATAGCAAAATTCTGCGAAAGAACATGAACTTTTTTTCTCCCTCCTTTGTCTGAGATTCTATTTCTTTCTATACAATATTTCATTACTGTCTCCAATAAAGACAATGTTTTTAAGAATGCTTTAGAAAGTTTTATTATTTGATATTCTCTTCATAACACTATCTAGAAATGCATGTATGCATAGTACATGATTCGTCTAACGTTTTAAAAACTTCGAAACCTGCTTGAAAAAGTCTTCCAGTTTTATTTCGAAAAAAGTTTTACTGCTATTTTGTGCAGAGTTCCCACCAATTTTTAAACGACAAAATTCCAATCTTTGTCGAAAAAAAACCAGAGTATATTGGTGAAAACTTTTCTTCCCTTTTGAAAAACAGGTGTTTAATTTAGTGCACTAAAAACTTCAATTTTTTTTTAAAAAATGAGTTAATAATAACAAAAATTGAGATAAATAGAACTTTACCAATTGACAACTTTATGCTCTGTAGAAAATTGTATGTAGTGTATGAGATTTCAATTCTGCATCGTGTAAATTTTTCAGTTATTTTAAAAGTACTTAAACATATGCTACCTTAAAACTATTTTATCAGGTTGTTTAAAGAGTGTGGCCATTCTTACCAAGGAAAGGGCGGAACTTTTTCACACTTTTGATGTGAAAAAATTTAACGTGTTTACCCAATAAGGAAATCGTGCTTTGATACATCCCCTTTTTCCCCATACCTGTCCAAACATAGCCTAAAACAGCGCTTTGGGGGGGGGGGGGATTTTAACTCGCCAAAGGCTGCTTTAAATATGTGTTGTTAAACCCTCAATAAATCACATTTTTCGGGAAAAGCAACTACCTTCCTATCCCCAAATAGCCTAAAAGTGCAGTTTTAGGCGTTGAGTCGCGAAGCATTTCTAAGGGATAACGCCAACCCCATCCCTTCACATCTCATATTTTAACCTAATATTGAGTTTTTAAAACTTCAATACCAACAAATTTCTGAGGGCAATAAAGCCCTAACCCGTCCTGTAACGTGATTAAAGCAAGTCTAAAGTGTGTATTTAGGACATTAAAATTCTCGTCCAATTTCTCCATTAATAAGCTTGCAGTTACAGTTCAGAAAAATTTTAAGGTAGTGACCCCAAATGTGCACGAAATCGCCTAATATCATCACAGATGGCGATGGCTCAAAATTTCGTTTTTAGAAATTTTTGAAGACGGCAAAGCCTTTTTTTCTCAGTGATGAAGAGCTTAAAATGAGCAACAGGTTTCGAAAAAGATTTTTAGGACATCATTTTCAAGGAGTTTAAACGGGAGACGGGAAAACCAGCTGACTTCCCAACATTTTTGGAAACATATGCTGTCAAAGACAGCCTACAAATGCGTCTTTGAAAGTTCGGCATCAAAATTTCAAGAGCTCTCGAACATTCACTCTTTAACGGCATCAAAGATAAACTAAAGTTTATTTCAATTTTAAAAATATTTCGGGAGGAGAATCCAATCTTTGTTGGGCTTGTAAAGCTTCCCCAATATCTTCACTTGTCCAAAGATAGCCTAAAATTTCTTTTTAACACTTCAATTTCAGAAAATTTCATTGAGAAGTCCCGACCGCCTAACGTCACCAAAGAAAGTAAGAAACTGAAAAAAATCGGGAGGGAGCTCCAAGCCTCTTATTTAAAAGCATTAATAAAATTGCTTAATATTCCGAATTAACTTGTGGAATTTTTCCGTGGAGCTCTGATTTTTTTTTTTTTTTTTTTTTTCTGAAAAAAAAGTAAGAAGGGGGAAAAATTAGGTTTTTTTCCTTCTTGATTAAAGTCTTAATACATTATAGAATCAAAAGAATTTTAATAACTTTCTCATAAAAAGCGACAAATTGAGAAACCGCCCTTGGCGGCAGAAAGTATAGCTACGCCACTGGTGCTCAGCTCACATTTCCTTAATTAAATGCCCATATTCTTTTACTGTCATTATTTCGAAAAATCAGATGTCTTTTTTTTTAATCTTAAAAGTCAAAATCGTCCTTGGGGAAAAAAAATCTCAAGCAAGGCAATCATGATCTCCGTTTTTAAAAATAACCAACTTTCTCTATTTTCAGAGTTCTTTGCAGCAAATTTTCTAGTTTTTTAATGAAAGATGAGTGAAACATAGTGTTTTTATAAAGAAATTAAAAAGTCGTTATTATTCACGTTTTATTGTTTTCTTGGTTCTCTTCTAAAATGAAGCAAAACTTGTAACAATTATTCCAAAGCTGTTAAATCTTTATATATTAACTAGAGGACCCGACAGACGTTGTTCTGTTCAGACTTTGTAAATTCAAAAGTTAAAAAATTTCAATAAACTCAAGTGTTTGAACCGTTTTGTTGAAAAAAATAAGTAAAAAGAAAATTTTTTAAGCTGCTTGGTGTCAGGATGCGTATAGTATTTATTACAACTTGATTTATCTAATGCCAACTGAGCAGTTGCTTTATTAACTATTTTTTCTCCCATACTTGATGGTTTGTTCCTTCAGCCATACTCGAAGAATAAAAAGCGTCCTCATGTAAAAACGAACTACCCATCTAGAACAAACGGAAAATTCCGCTGCAACATCCCGCATATGAAAAAAAAAAATAAAACAATCGAAAGGATATCGTTTAAAAAAGTGAAAAGTAAAAACAGTTCTCTGAATAAGCGAAAATCACTCATCCCTCCCCCCTCCCGGTGTAAAATAAACACGTTCTTCAATAAATTGACTAAAAACTCTTTAAAAACGAAAAACAATTCTTTGCAATTTGAAATATTTCGCCAAATAAACAAAAAATACAATGAATTACATTAACACTAGCTCGTTGGCTCGGCTTTGTCCGGTCCACCTTGAAAATAAAAATTGTGTCAAGCGACGTATCAGGCGTAAAAAATAAATTAAAAAAACATGATTTCCTTTCCAAACAATGACGACAATATTAAAATACTTTTAAGAAATTAAATCCAGCAAGATGGATTTAAAATACGTAACCATGGAAACACAAAATGAAATAATAAGGAATTAAATGCGAAGGAAAATGGTTCACAATTTGAATGGAATCGAGATTTCTTAAATTTGATTTAAAAAGGCTTGTAACTTTTTTTCCTTTCGAGATAGAAGCTTATTTTTTCGACCATAGGTCGAGTTAGATCTGGAGTTAAAGAGGTCGCTTTTTCCAATGGCGTCAAAAAGAAAGCTGTGGGACAATTCCTTCACTTTTTATTGATTTATTTAATGAAGAAAGAAGTGCTTAAATTTCAGCTAAGCCTAAAAAAATTCGAGCTAAAAACGCAAATAACTCCCACCATAATAAAGTTAGATCATTGAAACAAATTGCGTAGAACGCGGAAAATTCTACCCTTTCTAACGATATATAATATTACTATTTGCGAGTAATTTTTCACCCCCATATTCGGGAATTTATGTGAAAATTGGAGTAAAAAAAGAATTATTCATAGAGTTGTTTTCGAACTGTTCTGCAAACCTTCTCAGGACTCAAAGGAACAAACTGTGAAAATTTCAGCGCAATCGGCCGGGTAGTTCTCGAGTTTTGCGAGTTCAAACACATCCAAAGATAAAGATCATCCATTGCACTGATCTTTTGTGTACAGAAATACCCTGTTGTAATTTATCTGAACGAAAATAAAATTTGTTTCGTCTTTAAATTCCATCATCTTTAACTTTAATAATGTACTGATTAGTTTGATAATCCTTAAAGTGCTCTTGACATTGGTGCCAAAACTCAGATGGATTTGAGCCGAGAAAGAAATGTTGAAGGGTACGGTACTTTCCTATCATTTAGTTAGGACCAGGGCGGTCATTTCAAGCTCGTCAGCTTTCGAGATCGAGATTTTCGCTCACGTGATCTGGTGTGACGTAGAAATGTCGCAAAGTAGTATTCTAATCTACTCGAACTTAGCTTGCGGCTAGGTTCGAGTAGATTAGAATACTACTTTGCAAAATTTCTACGTCACAACCGATCACGTGAGCGAAAATCTCGATCTCGCAAGCTGACGAGCTTGGAATGACCGCCCAGGGAGGTAGAAGGGAGGAGATAAATCTTTCCTATTTAAAAGTGGCAACGATTGTTCACTTTCTTAGAGGGCGCTGTCGGCGAACCGCTCCCGTCAATCGCAGCAGATCAATGTAAATGATGCTAAGTTTCTCATTTTTTTAGAGGCAGCTATTAAAGCAAAAAAAGAAAAATACTACTGGAAATTGGCTGTAATAAGGGGCTAATATAGTGGACGATGTACGGCTTTCGTCCACAGGAAGTTTGCACAGCATTTTGATGGAAAAATTAATTTTATTTTTCATCACCAACTTGCCGAATTCGTCTGCTATTAATATTGCGCTGTGCGATGTTCTTTTTTTTACGAGTTGGGGAATGTTTCTATTCCTGTAAATAATTGACGAAATGAGAATATAGTAGGATTAATTACGTAAATACTTTTTTTTAATTAGTTGAAAATTTCGTGACATGTTTCGAGAACTATTTAAAGCGAAATAACTTTTACTTTCACGACCTTTAACAGATAAAAATAAATATTAATGCTCTATTTACTTAACTTCTACCTGATATTGATTATAATAATTTTATTCATGTATTTACTCACTGCTTAAACAGAATTGTTATCATTATTTGTTTTTATTATTGCATTTATTTCGACATCCAAATGGGAAAAAAAATCGAGAAACCTTATTCATTAAAAAAATTATACCTTGGAACTTTTTTTTGAGATATTTGTGGGATTTTTTGTTGAAATTAATCAAGTTTTCAAAAATTAAAATTTACTCTTATTGTACATGTATTTTTTAAATGAAAAAAGTTTTCCGATTTTTTTTCGATTTGGTTGTAGAAAAAAATTCAATAATAATAAAAAGCAATGATAATGATTATGTCTAAGCAGTGAGTGAATATATGAATAAAATTTTTATAATCAATGTCAGCTTGAAGTTAAGTAAATAGAACATTAACATTTATTTTTATCTGTTAAAGGTCGTGAAAGCAAGAAAATATTTCGCTTTAATTAGTTCTCGAAACATGTCACGAAATTTACAACTAATTAAAAAATATATATATTTACGTAAATAATTGCACTGCATTCTCATTTTGTCAATTACTTACAGGAATAGAAAAATTCCTGTAAGTAAAAATTCCTAAATTCCTAAATTCGTTGCTTTTAAGAAAGATATGTGAAGGCTTCACTCTCTCTCTCTCTACGTTTTATTTATTCTCAACTGACATATCACAGTAAGAAATTTCATTACAAAAACCAGAGCTGGCTTTCTTATTGTCCTTTGGCAAAGGGTTAAATATTTATATCAGTTCTCGCTCAACAATAGTTTAAAATAAATATTAATCATTTGGGAGATTTAACTATCCAATGTTTAAATTAATTAATTAATTAACAAAAATGTTTCCGATTCGATCCATCGCGCTTCGAAACCATGCTTGCCACAACTTAATTATACACAAAAAATTTGATCGAAATCGGTCCATCCGTTTAAAAGCCTTATGATGACAAACGTCCGCACAGAAGATTTTTATATATTAAGATAGGCAAGCTGTTTTCTTTCGGTACCGATTCCTCCTCTGTTTGTGAACCGATTTCCTTCATTCTTGTTTTGTTCGGTAGCTATTGCCGAGTTTTAGTGTCATCAATAAAACTTTTTGAAATCGAACGCTAATTAACGGAGATATTAACAAAAAAACTCATTTTTGTCCTAAATGGCTCTTTCTACGCGAACGGATGGTCCAATTTTTTTGAATTTGATATGGTTGGAAAGGTCTTTAAAAAATACTCCAAACGAAGAAATTGTCAAGGCGCCCAAGGTCCAATAACCAAAATCCACTAGGAAAAAAGTTATAAGCGTTTTTTAGTTAGCGAAACTCAAAAATTTCAATTTTATCTCTTTTCCATTGTTGAAATTCATTGTTGGAAGCGTGAAACATTAAGTTTTAATTGGTTTTTTAAACAGCTCTTTGTACGTGAAAAATGCATTTTAGCGCTTCGAGCATGGTATGGTTAGAAAGCTCGTGCAAAATACTATAAAACACGTTCTACCCGGTTTACCGTTCGAAAATGCTAATCCGCTAAAATGGCTAGAAAACGCGCTAGAAGCAATTAAAAGTTCGTGAAAATTCATTTTTATTTGCTTTTTCACGCGACATATACTTAGCGTGAAGAAATTGCTGGATAATATTGTGGTGTTGCCAATTCTCGCTTGAGCATAGAGAAATGAAATACTTGCATTTGTTTTTATTATTGAGGTTTTTTGGGTAACTATGGGCATTTAAAATATTTTCATTTTAATCATTTTTCGGCGATTTTAATTCGCAACTCCAACGAACTATAGGGGGCACTGCAGTCACTGTCTAATGGCCGACTTAAAAACTAAAACAAACGCATGTGGTAACGAAGAAAATGCTAAAAGTGTTGTGATTTTTGTTCGTATGTATGATATTTTTCGCTTTATTCTTTTTAAATTAATTTTCAAAGTCTTGTGGATATTCTGGCCCACGTAGAAAGAAATGAGAATTCAAGAAGCATTACTAAACGTCAAAGATTAATGCAAACTACGTAGTTCGTAGTTCTAAGCAGCTATTTCCACGATGTTGTATTCGGTATTTATCAATTCTTGATAAAACTAAATAATAATTGTGGCCTGACAAGAACAACAATTAATGCTAGAAAATTCAATATGACATTACAAATTATTATCGAAAGAAGATGATACTTCTTTGCCTTGCTTGGCTAGCGCTTTGCATTTGTTGCTGAGTTATTTTTCTTGAATTCCCGAATCGGTTAATTTAAAATTTTTCTGTTTCGATTTTTCTAATTTCTGAGTTACGATTTAATTATGTCAAGTTGTGCAAATCATCTACAGAATTCTTACGGATATATGGTGGTAGTTTTCTTTTCAGTTGATTGACCATTATTTCTTTTTACTTATCGAATTCTGTAATCTTACAACCATTTTATTCCACTCATGATAAAAATTAAAAATGGTTTAACCCTTTCCGGCGCGGTGGTCACAAAAAGGGACACCAATTTTAAGAATTTCTTTAAAAAAAAGTTTTTTCTTTAAAACTCCAAAAATCGCTGCATTAGTTGCTTTTATTTCTCTTTAATGCACACACATGGCAGCACTATTAAATATGACTCTTTTTGTTGGCTTAATTTCTTATTTAAAATACCTCGATTTTCAAGCTCAAATACAATATTTTTTTCAAGATTTTAAAATTTACACCATTAACTAAATTAGTCAACCATTTTCCCTCAGGAATCCTGAGCTAATCAATCATAATTTTGCAAAAGATTCGAGTTCATTTTTGAATGCTTAAACAAAGTTTCTTTCCAGGTGTCCCCAAATGTGGATACCGCCCGTCTAGAGCATTGATCTCACTGTTGTGAAAGATGCAATTTGATACATTTCAGAAAAGGGGGACCAAAAGAATAGTTTACAATGGGTTTTTGTTTATTTATTTTGGGTTCTTGACCCAGAACAGGTGAATTTGAAGGTCCATGACTGCACACATTTGAGATCTGCTTTTCCTACCAGACAGTTGTATACTTTTTTTATTATCAGCTTTGATATTATTTTTTCTGTAAATGGTATTATACAGTCGTATTTTTTCATTTAATATTTTATAGCACAAAAGGAATGCACATAAAGCAAGAACAATGTGCCAAAAATATTTTTAACACTTTAAGTTGCTTATTTAGATAATTTTATATAATCTATATGAACTTTCTTGAATTTTACTTCATCTTTATCTTGGAATAATTATAGTAAAAATATTGAATTTTGTGTTCTAAATATTCTTAGTGGCATAAATTATTGAAATAATTAGTAAAAATGCTTAAGAGCTTAAAATATTTGAAATTACTCCAATTGTCATACGAGGTAAACATAACCACTTCAGAAAACTATTTCTGCTCTAGGAGGGCGGTGGTCACAAACGGGGACACCACCCCCAGTTGGAGGGGGTGAATTTAAAAAAATTTTGACTGTAAAATCTATGTCCAGATAACCAATTTATCCCATCCATTGTGTTTTTAAATTATATTTCTAAAATTTTAATGACCCGCGCCTGTAAGGGTTAACTAAAAACGCGATATCTCGCCAAGGCTACTTTGCTCGCACAATACTAAAACTATAACCCTAAACAAATTTGGCGAAACCTTTCAGCTGAGAATAAAAGGAATAAAGTAAATTCTTTCTCGGTGAAACATTTTTCATTTTGTTCTACGATAATATATTCAAGATAAATATTTTGCATACCGTCCATTCCAACTAAATGCTGCTGTAAAAGATGGTTAGTTAAATTAATTTAAGATTTAAAAAAACTCATATTCTTACAAATTCATACAAAACAATAAAATTTTTTACCTTGTATAACGTTATCCAAGATTGTTAATCCAGTTTTCGTTTTCACCATTTTCAATCAACTCATATTTTAGAAGGAAATAAGGAAAACTAACATTATTTTGAGAAGCTCGAGAATACTACTAAGGGACGAATTAATTTCTGTAGCTGAAAGCAAACTAAGACACATCGATTGCGTTAATAAATGCTCAGAACAAACTGCCTGTGTTTACGTCAACAGACACACGTGGAACGCAACGTGGCAATGTTTTAGTTCCATCGGCAGTTTTGTAAATCACCGCAAGGTAGCGTATTCGAGCGCTGGAGTTCCGAATATTTAAATGAGTTATTTTACGGAGTGAGGGACGAATTTCAGTTCCAGCTCCCAATAATACCTGCATTTGCTATCACCAGAAACACATCTCAAGGTGAAACTTTTGATAAAATTGGCGTATTATTACGACGTCCAGTGCTTTCGCATGGACAAATTATATGTTGTCGTGAGTAGAGTTCGTTCATTTGGCTGTTGGAAATTTTATATTTAACGGCAAAATCTTGCCTACTTTTACAAAAAATATTGTTTGTACGAAGTTTTACGTATTAAGGGAGTTTTGCAGCATGATTTCATTCAGAACGACTTCCATAATTGTGAAATTGGCGAACTTTATCCATTTTGGCACCAATGGCAGGACGAGAAATATTTTCATTTTGCATTCGTAGAAAACGAGTACAGAAATGTCGATTTGCAAGGAACTGACTACGAATAAAGTCCCTCTTTAAGGTGGGGTTCAATAAATTGTAACCGTTCGTGACAAAGCGGAGGAAATAAATGACGAGGAACACACAATGAGGAGAATGGGACATCAAGCTTTTTTTTTTTTTTTTGATAAGAACGTTTATGAAAAACACTGTGATATGTGGTAAATGGAAGAGGGGTTATGGTGAAATATGAAACTTTGCGACAGAGGGGAGAGAGATCAAAAATTTTGAAAAGTGCATTTGTCAGTTTTCCCCTAAACCGTAAACAAATCAAACACGATTTTTTAAAAAATTGCTCTATTATTGCGACGTTTAGTGTTTTTGAATGGACAATTTTTAATTTCATTTGACTGTTTGGAATTTAATAATTCTAACGGCAGAAATCAAGGCAACTTACTCAATAATACTGTTTGACCGCGGATTGTATGTAATTTGGCAATCTGCCAAGTAAAGACTATTCCATCTGAATTAATCTAGCAGGGGAGAAGGAAAAATAACGATGGGATTTTGCTGAACGCGTTTTATAATGTCACTAGTGCCTTTTTCATTTATTGCATTCTCTTAAAATAAAATAAGGGAAAACAAAAATAGTTACCGTGGAAACAACAAAAAGAAAATATTTTCATTTTGTTCAGGAACTTAAAAGCAAAATGGTAAGCTCAAAAACTTTGTTGTGAATAAATAAATGAATTACTTTTTGCCGTGAGAATATAAATCAATTATACTTAAGATCAAAAAAATGTTGATGAGAGCAAATTTTCATTTTTACAAAACTAAGGCTAAATAATAGAGAGGCAAAAGTGCAAATCTGTAACAATCCAACTAACACCCCTCTAAACTAATAGATAGGTCCATTTCCACCTATAAACCGGATACTAGACTTTCCATGTAATCGATGGTCAAACAGTATTAAACTTATTAAAAGAAGCAATGTTCATGCAGAAGTTTTACGTATAATCTGAGTTTTGCGGGATCATTTCTTTGGGAAGATTTCGACAATTGTTAAATTGGCAGGCGCTCTTCATATATTGGAGTCAAATTTTTGGCACCAATGGGGTGGTTTCCTTCAGTCAAAAGTACTACTTTTAGTCATTGAAATGAATAGAATGAGCAGAAAAAAAATAACATGAACCCAGAAAATACTTTCAGGAACTACTTTGATAAACCCCCCCAAATCGGAAATTTGGCGACTTTTTTTGTTTTTGTTGACACAAAACTTTGTTGCCACAAAACTTTAAAAAAAACTCAAAAAATGGTACAAAATACAAGAAAATACTTAATTTGGCAACAGCAAAAACCTAAAAGCTGAAAAAACCTAAATTGGCAACACCAAAATAAGAAACAGCAACCCTAAAAAGTCCGTAGGAAATGCCAGATTTGGCGCGTAATTTTTGGGGGTGTATATCAAAGTTATACCTACTTTCATTTTCCTAACAGTTTTTTTTTAATTAATTTTTTTAAATGTCCGATTTTTCAAACAAGGCGTGGTCAAGATGACGTCACAAATGCTGCTTTTTGGCGCATCATTGTACCGCATTTCCACGTTATGATAATCAATCGGCGAATTAAAATTGCGCTCTACGCTTGCTATCAACCATATCGTTGCCAATGCACATGAGTAAAGATGCGAATTAAATATTTTGTTCTGTGAATGGCAACATTGAATAGCATTTCATCATTTGTGATGTCACACGACAGAAGTATAAACAATAAAAGTGCACCAATTTAAGTAATTTTTTAAAAATATTAAACTTAAATACATTATTTAAAAAATGGTCAGATCTATGTTTTTAAGCATGCTCTTTCAGAAAAAAATACTTTTAAAATTTTAGAAACGACCCCATTGCAGCTCGAGAAATGTTTTCACTTTGCATACGAAAACAAAGAGTAGGGAAATGTATATTCGCATACGGTTGCCACAAAATAGGGGCTGTCGGTAGGGTTCACGAAATAGTAACAGTTTGAGACAAAGGAGAGGAAAAACATGACAAGAGTGGCATACAATGGGGTGAAGGTGACAACAAGCCTTTTTTTAATAGGAACCTTTATGAAAATTAGCGTGACATGTGACAAAGGGAAGAGGGGGTATAGTGAAGTGCAAAACATTGTGACAAAGGGGGGAGAGGGTCGAAAATGTGGAAAAGTATGACATCAGTTATGCACCGACCTTAACCATAAACAAATCACAAAGTCGACCTTTTTTAAATATTGTACTATTATTACTGTACGATGCTCTTGTGTAGGTTATGTGGACTGTATTTCAATAGGCAATAAACTCATTTCGAACAAGACAATACATTTATTAAAAACGTGTAAATATAAAATCATACAATGAACTAAAGAAACTGAAAACACCGCCCTAACCACTAACAAAAAATACAACTGACCAACAAACAACTAACTGGCAAAATAATCAGAATCAGTTTTTATGACATAGGGGCACGTGTGCGCACCTGCTTGACGCACACTGCCAACGCGCCCTCTACTTTAATATATGCAAGTGATTTAACACTCCCCCGCGATTGAAATTATTTCAATACAACATTCAAAACAAATAAAGTTCAAAATAACAGTTGATAACAAGAACAAATTAAACATTACTTACTCAAGCACAAAAATAGTAAACCACTTAGTTGCAAAGTTATATATATAAATTAAACAGTTTCTTCAACTGGAAGAATACAGTTAACATCTCTAACATTTCTTATTAGTGTGCTTCCACTTGGCAAACATAATTTTACTACTCGAACTCTATTATCACGACCATTGTTCGTCTCAATAATTCTGCCAACACACCATTTTGTCGATGGCAAGTTTTCTTTTCGAATGAGAACAAGAGTCCCTGTTTTAACATCATTTTTGCTAAATCTCCATTTATATCTCTGTTGTAAATAGGTTAAGTAATCCCTTTTCCATAACTTCCAAATTCGTTGACTAAATTTGGTAATCCTTTGCCACTTAGGAAGGGTGTTTTCCTTAACTTCAATCAATTGTGGTTTACTAAGGTTAGTGATAGGTCTGCCAATAAGAAAGTGACCTGGTGTTAATATTTCAAAATTGTCCATTTCTGATGACATTGGTATGAGAGGTCGGGAATTTAAAACACCTTCGATTTCTGACAAAATTGTAATAAATTCTTCTAAAGTTAAATTTTGACTGCCAATCACTCTTTTTAAATGGAATTTGAACAATTTCACCCCGGCCTCCCAAATGCCACCGAAATTGGGCGATCTAGAAGGAATGAAATTCCACTGAATACCTTCTGTTAGAAAATGATTTGACAAAATTTCATCAGGAATTCTAACCATTTTTTGCAATCGCTTGATTTCGACATTAGCCGCAACGAACGTTTTAGCATTATCAGTAATGATTTTTGAACATTTTCCTCGCCTGCCGAAAAAACTTTTCAAACTTGCTATAAAAGCCTGTGTAGTCATATCAGTTACAAAGCCCAGGTGTATTGCTTTAGTACTGAGGCAAACATAAACAACAACATACATTTTATTTAATACACCCTTCCTTTGATTTTTAAATTTGATAAAGAAAGGACCACAAAAATGACAAAAAAGGTATAACTGGGATTTACCCGGTCTTTAGGCAATTCAGCCATGATTTGACTAACAGTAACAGGTCTGTTTTTGAAACAGATCACACAGTTACGAACAATTTTCTACAACTATTTCTGCCATTTAGCGGCCAAAATTTTTGTCTAACTTGATGTAGAAGAGCTTGGGGACCTACGTGAAGATATTTAAGATAAATTTTTCTTAAAATTATGCTTGTTAAAGGATGTTTTGCAGGTAAAACCATAGGATGTTTGGTTGCATAAGATAAATCTGCATGGGACAGTCTCCCCCCAACTCTCATTACATTATTTTTATCCAAAAACACATTTAAAGAGGAAAGTTTACTTCTGCTCTGAACTTGTTTACCTCATTTGTTAACCTTTTAAACTCATCAGGAAACTCACCTTCCTGGAGAGAACGTATTAACCAATTTTCTGCATTAGCAGATTCATCAATAGACAAAGGACCTATTTTCTTGGACTTTGGATTTTTACAATTATAAATAAACCTATAAAGAAAACTTACAATACGAATAAGTTTCATATAATTATTTGACTTATTAAGTGTGCAATCAAGAATAGAATTTTCATTTCTCGCTATCAAGTTTATTAAATATTCATTTGGTTCAGGTTTTAAGTTCGATTTTAGTTCTTTATTGATTGCTCCCTCTTCGGGAACCACTGAAAGATGATCAGTAGAATAAATGTTCACGGATTTCAGAAATGTAGGGCCATACCACCAAGCTGTGTTTTCTAAAAGCTGATCGACACTGATACCTCTCGCCAAAGCATCAGATGGGTTGTCACGACTTACGCAAAAGAACTATTTATCGAGGTCTATAAGTTCCTGAATTTCTTTCAAACGGTTGCAGACGAAGGTTTTCCACTTCAAAGCTGAACCTCTTATCCAGTATAGTGCTATTTCAGAATCTGTCCAAAAGTACATAGGAGGGGATATTTTCCGCTTCAGCACATTTGCAACTTCATTTGCTAATCTAGCAGCAAGTAAAGCTCCTAGCAACTCCATTCTTGGAAGAGTAATCTTTTTTAACGGAGCCACACGGCTTTTAGATGTAAGAAAGTTCACAATTACTTTGTCATCAAATCTTATCAGTACAAACACGACGGCACCGTAAGCTTTAGGACTGGCGTCCGAAAAGGTATGCAGTTCTATGTCACAACTTGAAAGTTCTGCACAATCAAGGACGTTTCTGGGAATTTGGGGTTTTAACAATGTAGGAAGTTCAAAGTACCAGCGATTCCAGATTTTTAAAATGTCATCTGGCAGCTCAGCGTCCCAGGAAATTTTTCGAATCCATAATTCTTGAAACAGGCACTTAATTCCGATGGTGTATGGTGTCACAAATCCTAGAGGATCGAATATTCTACCAGCTACTTGCAGCACAAATCGTTTTGTATTCTTTCCGGTCTTGATAAATTCAAGCAAATCCTTTACTTCTAAAGCGAAAGTATCTTCCTTAATGTCCCACGGCAGTCCTAGAACCTTACATGGTTCGTAACAGTTATTTGAGAAATCTCCCGGTAATATATTAAATTCTCGTTCTTCCCACATTTTCATCAACACTTCATCATTCGAAGTCCATTTGCGGAGATTCATACTAGCTTTTTCCATTATGTTATTTGCTTCGATAGAAATTTTTAAAGCATTATTTATACTATCTGCACCAGTAACAAGGTCTTCAACGTAAAAATAGGTACTGCGTACTTCAGTAGTAACGGGATAGGCTTCTTCATTCTTTTTGATGTGTTCTTTAATGGTTGCAGACAACAAAAAAGGGCTCACATTTATTCCGAATGTCAGACGTAAGAAACGATAAACTACTACTTCTACATTGTCATTCTTATTAGGATCATGTTTCACAAATAAGAATCGAACCACATCTCTATCAAATTCATTTAGCGATATTTGCAGAAACGCACGCTCTATATCCGGTAACATAGCAATCTTGTTAATTCTAAAGTAAATCAACAGTTGAAAAATATGCGGGTTCAAATTTATACCAGACCAAAGACAGTCATTTAGTGACAGTTGTCCAACGTCGTTTGAACTAGCATCAAAAACTTCCCTACATTTAGTATAAACACTTTTTTGCTTAAATACTGCATGATGAGGAAGATAAAAAAACAGGTCTATCAATACGTTTTTCAGGATCCTTGACTTCAATTATTCCGTTCGCTAAATATTCTTTCAAAATTTCACTGTATTGAATATACAAAGTCTTATCGCGTTTCGTTTTTTTTTTTACTAAACCTTGAAATCGCCTTTCTGCTACCTCAAAATTGTCATTTAATTCCTTCCATTTTTTCTTTCAAGGAAAACTAACTTCATATCGTTCGTGGTTATAACGTACCGTTTTGTTAAAAACTTCTAAAGCTGCGTCTTCATCTGAGCGTTTTGAATCATCTTTAATGCCGAAAGATTCAAGAGTCCAAAATTGTTTTAAAGCTGCTTCAGTTTTATCCTCTATTACGTAACATTTAAAATTGCTGTTTTCCTTATTGTTAAGTGTTCCCGTAGCAATCCAGCCGAATACTGAATTTTGCAAAATTACCGAACTGTCTTTCACTTTAATTTGTCCCGTTCGCAATAACTCATAAAATACATTGCCACCCAACAAAACTTGAGCTCGCTTCGGTTTGAAAAAGTTAGGATTAGCATACGTTAAATGCTGTGGAAGTTTAAGGTTGGAAATATCAAGATGTTTAGATATGGTCAAATCCGTAATTTTGGGTATTACCAGCATTTTAATAGTTTTCTGAAAGCTGTTACTTTTATTTGAAATAACCACATTTAATTCTTTTTTAACCTTTAAACCCGCTCCATTCAATCCCGTAATTAAAAAGTTAACCGACTGACCCTTTAATTTTAACAAGTCTGCAACTTCCTGTGTGCAGTGTCTAAAATTGTAAGAAAGGGCAAAAAGGAATCGTCTGCAGTTTTCACATAAATAACTGCAGTCGACAACAGAACATTTGACTGACCCCCGCATGCACCGATTTTATTTTCTTCATTCGAAACCTGTTCCTCGGATTCTAATGCCTTAACTGTACTATAGTGCCTAGAAAGAGTAGTGTGCCGATCGGCGCTTTTTTCCCTGCGATTCTTGAAGACGAATTGTATGAAAACCGCTAGATGGCAGTGCAGTCGAGATGTACGTTCAATTTCGCGGTGTTGACATTAGTAGACGTGGGATTTTGTTACAATTTAGTTCAGCGTTTCTCTTTTTTACCTTTATTTCGTGAATATTTCATGAAACAGCGTTTAAGGCTTTTAATGGAGGCATAAAAAATTGAACATTGGAAGAAAAAAAGCTTCATCTTGTTTCGTACCAGGATGCAAAAGTGGGTACAAAACATGCAAGGAAAAAGTTACGCTTTTTAAAGCTCCATCAGATGAAGAAAAACTTAAGTGGAACTCGTTAATTCCCAGGTTAGATAAAGTTTTTGATAGATATTGCTCAATTTGTGCTCTGCATTTCGAAAAACATTTTATTGAAACGCATTTTAAACATATTATAAATGGTGAGGAAGTTTTGATTCCTCGGGGAAAAACTTTTTTGAAAGATGAGGCAATTCCGACAATTTTCCCAAATCTGATAACATACTTTACTAAAAAATTACCAAAGAAAAGGTCCATCAGGAATTATGCAGTTAAGAAAAATGTTCCCTGTTTGAAAAAAATAAAACTTGATCTTTCCGCAGGTGAAACTGAAATAACCACGTATAAATCTATTATAAATGAAATTGTTCATATTAATATGCCTAACGAATATTGCGTTTGTATGAAATTAAAAAAATCTCCAAATACTGTAGTTTTTGTATATAATGAAAATTATGTGGAAAATAATATTGACGATAAAAAAATCATTATTGAAGTAGACACAAAGACAAGGATGTTTCCAAAACAAAATTTTACACAATTGACTGAAAATTTGATACTTATATTTTATTTCAAATGTATTATTAGTCGAGATGGCTAAAGGCGTAGTTTGTTGTTTTTAATGCCACTTGGGAGACTCAAGCTCCATTCATGTAGCCAGCATGAGTTTAAAGCAGAAAGGAGCGACTCCTGAGTCAATGAGGCCCCTAAATGAGAAAGAGTCCGACTTGGGCACGGTATATGGTAGCACCACCTCTACAGTTTACAGGGCTGGAGAATAGGTTGGAAATCTCCAGCAACGCTACGCCTGGTAACTGTTAGCGACCGACCATAAGACTTTTGGACAAACGGAATCAACGAGCATGTAAGTTATATTTAAAAAAATGTTTTTTTTTTTTTTTTTTTGAATTTCAGCCTTTTAAAATCCTGTACGAAATTAATAATTATTATTGTTATCGTCCCTCGTTATCGAGATAAAAGGTATTTAAGTCTCCCGAAATTTTAAGAAAAGTGGCAAATTTAAACACTTGGCGAGGGATTGAAGGTACCAATTTCTCACAGACGATTTCCTCGTCTGCATGTGGCAGGACATCCTTATCTACAGAGCGTGAAAGATATCTGTCCCCATCGAAACTCGCTAAATTTGGAACAACCAGACTCTTTTCTTAAAATTCCCATAGGCTTTAAAATCTCATATATCGACAACGGGAAAACATTTTTTGCGTCCAAAAACATGTATTACAATGTTCTTTTGATCGCTACTTATTTAGATTTTGTAATTGTAACACTGTCATGTTGTTTCCTGATTAAGGGTAGGGAGATTCAGAAGCTGCGCTTCCTTTTAAAAGAACATTTTAAAGCTATCATAAGCAATGTTAGACAAAGGAGAGGGACGAGGAGATTCCCCATTTGTTTTTAGTTTTTATGGATACATTTCTTTCGCTATTTTACATATGAGATAAAAGATAAAAATACATAAATACTTTTTTTGACAATGATAACGTCAGATTCAAAAACACTTCTATTTCGATAATTATCGACAACAAAACCGTTTGCTGACAATTTCTAAAGAACGTTATAAAAATAAGCAAACTAGCAGTTTGACGTTGATAAGTATTACCGAAAATTCAACAAATAATCAAGCCAGCTGTTTGCAATTGCTGTTATTTGCAAATTAGTATGCAGTTATATATGTGATCGGAGCAAGTGGCCCTATTTTTTTAATGTAAGGAAAGTCCTTGAAAATTAATAAAAAAAAAAAAAAAAAACAGGTCGGAGTCGGTAGGTTTTTCAAGCGACTCCGACCTGTCATCAAGCGACTTCTACCTATCAGGGCTTCTCAGTCTGACTCTTCGACTCAGACTGAGAAGCCCTGATAATTTTAATTAGCTTAAGAATTTAGAAGCAGTTTTATTTTGAAACGAGCGGTACCCTCAGAAAATTAAAAGGTCATTTGATTAGCTTGTATATTTACAAATAATGGATGATGAATTTCTCGCCAATTGTCTATGTTCATTCGCTCTTCCCATGTTACGGTTACACGTCATGATAATTTCGTAATTAACTCGTCCATTTTATGATAATTTTGCTCCGGAAACTGTTCTTAGGATTGAAATGCAAAAGAACAAAATCGAATTTTCGAAAAATCGCTTCGAGGTACACACCCCCGTGCTACAAACTTTATCAAATTTTATGAAAATCGGCCGAACGGTCTAGGTGCTGTCCGCGTCACAGAGATCCAGACAGAACTCCAGACAGAGAGACTTTCAGCTTTATTATTACTGGAGAAATAAGAGATGCGCAGTTATTGAATACTTAAGGGCCATTCATTAATTACGTAAGGATGATTTTGGCAACTTTTGATCCCCCCCCCATGTAAGAGTACGTAATATTTTTCTTCCCCCCCCCCCGTAATATTCCATTTCGTTTTTCAAAATGATAAAATAACAAATCTTGGAGTCGTTACATCACTGTAATCGTTATTAAATTCACATTATTAAATTAAACCTTTTGCATTAAGAAATAGTTACTGAAAAGTTAGAATCTAAACTAAATGTTTTTTCGACATTTTTTTTTTTTGATGTAATATTAATTTAAAATAAAACATGCCATACTCAATGCGACTCTTATTATATTTTACACTATTCATTCTTTGTAAAACAAATAAACTAGTATGTTGTTCCCATTACGAAACTTTCTTCTATATTTTTCTTTTTTTTTTTTTCTGATCCCTCCCCATGCTTGACGAGGAAGCAATATTCCCAACAAAAACAAAATTACACATGCAAAAACTTGACGATCATCCCAATGTCTGAATTATTGCAAAAGCAAAGCAAAGAGCGAAAATTGAAAGTTATTTTAAAAGCCTTGCTTGAATTAATTACAAATATTTTATTTGTTAACAAACATAAGATGGCAACAGTTAAAAATTTTAAATCATTGAGATAATATTTCCGATTATTTCCATACAATTAAAATCACGAGAAATACGCAGACGACAATCTATTACGATTTATCTTTCTTATTGTTGCATTAATAAAGCTATTTTTATTCGCAAAAAAAAAAAAAAAAAATCAACACCTCTTGGAGCGATTGGCGTCAAAATTGAACCAAAGCCTGTTTACGTATGGATTTACATATATTCCAAATTTCAACCAGAACGTAGCATTACTTCTTGAGATAGGGTACTCACAATGGAAAAAAAGAACGGGCGATTGCGCTACCCCCCTTTTTAGCTGTTGACACCAAAATAAAATCAGCTCTTATACCCACTAAGGGCTACTTGCCGATAAATTTTTCTTTCATTCCGTTCATTATTTCTTGAGATACAGCAGTCACAATTGACGAAAAAAAAACGTTCTATAGCTCAACCCCCGTTTGAGTTATTGACACCAAAATTGAATCAGCACCTGTTCCTGTTAATGACAACATATGGACCAAATTTTGTTTGATTCTGCCAGTTACTTCCTGAGGAATAGCAAGCACGCGTAACTCAAAAAACGTCCCATTGCTCCACCCCCCCCCCCCCTTGGAGGAATTCGCGCCAAAAACCAATGGGCACAAGTTCACATACGGGCACATATGTGTACCAAATTTCGTTTGATTTCATGCGGTAGTTTTTGCTGTAGAGCGGCCACAAAAAACTGGTCACACACAGACGTGACACACATACATACACACACACACACATACATACATACACACACACACAGACAGACAGACATTTTCCAAAAATAGTCGAAATGAACTCAGCACACCTCAAAACGTTCGAATCCGTCAAAATTCGAAATTCGAAAATTTGCACGAATCCAATACTTTCTTCTATATATTACATATAGAAGAAAGTAAAAACATCTTATCCTAACACGTTTCTTACCTTCCAGGCGCAAATGGAACATAATCTCTGCCAAATCACTTGACAGCGTATTTTCTAATGTGAAATACCGACTTGGAAAATATTACGTAAGAATGAGTTTGACCCCCCCCCCCCAAGTAAGGGTATGTAGAGGCTTTTCCAACCCCCCTCCCCCTCAGGACCCTTACGTATTTAATGAACGGCCCCTTATAGTCTACTATTTTCATTGAAGATAAATTAGCATAAGGAAATTTCACATGCTTCAAAAAATAAATGAACACCCATGTAACAATTAGCACTTATTACAGAACTTGTCTTTTGCGCAGAAATAAGTTCAATCCGAAAAACGGGGCTTTTAAACTGCGAAATGCAATCGCTGATTTAAAACGAGTCTGATTGAGGAGCTTAACGTACTACTCGAGTGCAGCGCCATCTGGATTTTCCTCAGATCTGACCTCACTTTTTCCCCGTCGATCGGCACACTACAACTGTACTAAACTGCTCTGAACGCGAATTTACGTTATGTCGGGACATATGCGAATTTAGGACTAAGTTCCTGGGGGGGGGGGCAGGATTTTTTTTTTTTTTTTTGAGCAACAATTTTAATTGCCCTCCCCCTCCCCTCTGAAATGTTTTTATCTGTTTTCTGTGATGCATAAGGCCATTCTTTACTTTTTTATGTGTCGTTTTCATTACTGTGTGTAATCATGGTGTCCTTTTTGAATTGACCTTAAAAGAGAGGGGGCTGGTATTGAGAGAGTGACGCAGGGCTCCCTTTTAAGTGGAATATAGAATATCTCCAATTTTGGGGGCCGGGGGTTACTCCCCAGGAGGAAATTGTATAAAATGGAAATAAAATTCTCCATCTTGAAGTCTTATAAAGGGTAATTGGAAATAATAGGCAATTTTTTTTTTTTTTAAAGTTTTACGCTTTAAAAATGCTTTGTGATGCAAATTAATACTTTAAAAGAAATGGTGCACAGATTTAGAGAATAGGAATCAAGAGAAAAACATACTACCCATTTGAACAATTCTTAATTTATACACTTGATAAGAAATAAAATTGAAGCACACTTTGCTTTAAGAGTTTCAAAGACTTGTCTAATTATTTTCAAGGTTTGGTTGGTTAGATTGGGTTTTTGGTTCAAGAGCCATGGTAGGCTATAATGCACCAATTCTTTTCAGGGATTTTAGAACTTATCAATAATTTGCACTTTTCAGTCTCTGAAATTGAGTAGTAGATTATATACAGTTGTACAGTATTGTTCAAACTTTGTAAGAAACGGCTTTTTTAAGTTAAAGAGAAAAAATAAACTTTAATTTCTCATTACAACTTTTTTTTAATTATAAGCAGTGCAGAAAATGAAAAGAAATAGGGGTGGTGTATCATTTTTTTCCCGGGCTAAACAGATTAACAATATGCAGTAAAAGTAAGATAAAAGCAATCAATACAAAAGAATTTCCAAAATTCTGCATTCGGGATTAAATAATTAGCAAGATATGAAGTATGTGAGTCACAAAAATGTATTTCAAATAATATGTTACAAATGCGAGAACCATGATTTTTACATTTTTGATGCAGGATGTAGCAAGGAGCTGAATTTGACACATTTTGGCATTCCTCCCCCTACAATTTGTTAGAAATGTTAAAATTTAAGATTTGTAGCCACACGTTTCCAAATATTCAAGGTTTTCAAGTACTTGAAAATGAAATTAGTTTTTCAAGCACTTACCATTTTTTTAAGGAACAAATCACAATTTTTTGGGAGTTAGGGGCCCACTTCAAAGCAGGGGCCCTAAGTTATAGGCCCCCTAAGTATAAGGCCTACAGTTAAAGGATTTTTATGATTTTACCAATCTGTGTAAGGTTTTTATCGGTTTTTATCAAATTTCAGCAAACTTTTCCAAAACTTTTGGTGACTGAATTACTCAGATTTCAATAATGACAATAACTGTCTCATTTAGACTTAGATGATTTTGACTTACCATAATTTTTAAACAGTATTTAAAAAGTAAGGAAAATGGTACTTTCCCTCTAAGTAAAAAGATTCAATCAATCAGAACGTTCAGATAACTGAAATTTATTCAGTCTGCGATAGTATTTACTTTTCTTTCTCAAAATTCTTCCTTACAATGTATGATTCTGGAAAATCAGAAACTTAGTTTTGAACTGCTAGAGATTGAGGTTCCTATTTTTCTCCCCTAAAAAATTAACGCATTGTTTACAGTTATTTTACGTTCTGTTTGTTTAATGGTTGAACAATTTTTCCAGTTTTTTGTTTCATAGTTACATACATTCATTGAGTATGGTGTTAACTGTTACATTTAACAGTATTTTGCTGTATAAAAACCTTTTAGCTATGTACTTCTTTTGCAATAACATACATTTCAAATCAGCCAATTTCATTTGAACGTGTGAATCCAGAAGGATCTTCAAAATCTTTCATCTGTAACAACCCAAAACATCTAGTCTTCGAAATCACGCAAGCTGAAAATAAACATTCTGTAACGAGAGAAAACAAATCGTAACGAGTAGATCGTTCTGTTTGAGCAAATTGGGGAGGGGGAAGGGAGGGTCCCAAACGTAAAATATTATAAGTGTTGCAGCTGAATGCATAGTTCGTTTAGCCTATAATTATTTAAGGCTAAGATTTTGGAAGATAAGTTGTTATTATATAAACTCTTCCCCAAACTTGGGGCATTGCTCCCTTTGCCTCACCCCCCTATAAATCCACCCATGCTCTTCTGAACTATTCAAAAACAAAAAAATAATGATTTTTTTTTAATTTTTGGAAGATGTGTTGTAACTATCTAAAGTCCTCTCAAAACGGAGGGGGGCATTGCCCCCCTCTGCCCCCCCCATAAATCCGCCCATGATATACCAGTTTATCCGCGGGCAATTCCATGAAAAGTGAAACCAGTAGGTCAAAATTTCATATTGCAGTTATTTTGCTATATTATACATCATTGTAAAGCTTGAAATGTGTATTTTCAGAATATTGCATTGCTTTTTGAATAAATTACATTAATACATTAAAAGAAATGGTGCACAGATTTAGAGAATAGGTATCAAGAGAGTAACATACTACCCATTTGAACCATTCTTAATTTATACACTTGATAAGAAATAAATTAAAGCACACTTTGCTAAGGAGTTTCAAAGACTTCTCTAATTATTTTCAAGGTTTGGTTGGTTAGATTTGGTTTTAGGCTCAAGAGCCCTGGTAGGCTAAACAGCGCCAATTCTTTTCAGGGATTTTAGAACCTATTAATAATTTGCACTTTCCAGTCTCTGAAATTGATTAGTAGATTATACTGTTGTACAGTATTGTTCAAACTTTGAAAGGCTATTTTAAGTTTAAAAAAAACTTTAATTTCTCATTACAACCTTTTTTTAATTATAAGTAGTGCAGAAAACGAAAAGGAATAGGGGTCGTGTATCATTTTTTTTTCGGGCTAAACAGATTAACAATATGCAGAAAAAGTAAGATAAAAGCAATCAATACAAAAGAATCTCGAAAATTCTGCATTCGGGATTAAATAAATAGCAAGATATGAAGCATGTGAGTCACAAAAATTTATTTTAAGTAATATGTTACAAACGCGACAAGCATGATTTTTACATTTTTGATGCAGATGTAGCAAGGAGCTGAATTTGACGCATTTTGGCATTCCTCCCCCTACAATTTGTTAAAAATTTTAAAATTTAAGGTATGTAGCCACACGTTTCCAAATATTCAACATTTTCAAGTACTTGAAAATGAAATTAGTTTTTCAAGCACTTTCCTTTTTTTTAAGAAACAAATCACAATTTTTTGGGAGTTAGGAGCCCACTTCAAAGCCGGGGCCCTAAGCTATAGCTTGCTTTTCTTATAGGGAAATCCAGCCCTGCATGAAATTCACTCTTAGCTGCAGATTTTTGTTTGATTTTTTTGTAATTTTAACGAAAATTTGCCAGTTTTTACAGTTAAAGAATTTTTACGATTTTACCAATCTGTGTAAGGTTTTTATCCGTTTTTATCGAATTTCAGCAAATTTTTCCAAAACTTTTGATGACTGAATTACTCAGATTTCAATAATGACAGTAACTGTCTGATTTAGACTTAGATGATTATGACTTAATTTTTAAACAGTATTTGGAAAGTAAGGACAATGGTACTTTCCATCTAAGTAAAAAGATTCAATTAATCAGAACGTTCAGGGAACTGAAATTTATTCAGTTTGAGATAGTACAGTCGGACCTCCATATATCGAAGTAGCAAATTGCCGGAAAAAAATTCGATATATAGAAATTTCGATATATAGAAACGATCTTATTTTATCTTAAAAATCTCCTAAAACATTAACATTAAAGCTAACTTTTGTGATGAAACCTAATTTATAATTTATACGAGCATCGGATTAAATGAAAATAATTAAAAATATAACAGAAATTACATTTTTACGCCTTCATGCATCTTCATTCTTCGGCAATTCAACTTGATCCGCAACATTAGGGGAGTTTCGTTTTGACAATGTAATCGAGAGAAAAGTAAAAAATTTACTTAACTTGAATGATTTTTACTGCAGCTAAAAAACGACCAGGAACGATAATCAACAGACAAAAGACTTGAAACTGATTTTACAATGTTACTGGTTACAACTAAGATAGTATTTGAAATAAACTTGAGGGAATTTAAGAACTCTAGAACGAAACAACGACCTATCTACACACCCCTCAACATCAGATTCCTTATGAGTTTCGTAGGGCTACATCCAATTTCTTCCCAAGTTCCTCTCCCTCGAGACGTCACCTGTCAGATTATCCATTGTAGACACTTCCTTTGTCAAAGGAAACAAACTTTAAAAGCAGGTACAATTTGTCCGCCATTACTGGTCACGCAAAATTGTGAATCTCTGGATAGACGCTCGCCAAAAGAAGAAGGATAACAGGCCAAATTGTTGCAATCCTTCCAAAAGAGGGACCAGTGTTCTTTCTTCGCAGTTCTTCGAAAATTCTTGGAAACCGTGAACCTGCTCTTTGCAGTGCAACGGGTAGAAAAGAAAAACGAGATGCGTCATAGCATTCAGTATATAGTCGTTCTCACCCATTTTATTTTTTAATTTAAGACTATTTCTTAACATACCTTCTCTGTCATAATGCACGCTTTTTCGAAAAACATTACAAAATAATAGTAATTTTAAAATTAAAGTTTAGCTAATAATTTTAACGAATTAATATCGAGGATTAAATTTTTCAAATGATGCAAGTTTTTGAGCTTTCTGTGATTCAAATCAAGTAATCAGTTCAAAAGCGCTTTTAACAGTCTTTTTTTTTTTTTCAGTATAATTGTTCAAAATGGTTTTTGAATTCAAGCTTAAAAAGTTGCAATGTTTAGAGCAGATAATGAGAAACATAAGCTATTATCTCTTTAAGCGCAATATATATTTTTTTAAATGAAAGTCTATACTTAAAAAAAAATAACAGGTAAATTAACCTTTAATTTAAAGAAGTTTCACCACAAATAAATTTCCAAACGTTAAAAACTTTAAGATAAAATGCACAAAATGGTTTTTAATTCTGAAGACTATTTATATGAGTTTGGTTAGTTTTAAAAAATTATCAAATGTAATAAATGAGTATATGATTTCTAGATGACGAAGCTCAAAAATTTGTATTTTATCTTTTCCCGTTATAACTAGTTTTAGTCTAGAGCAGCCAGTACATTTTAAACTGCTTAGCTGCTATCAAGTTCAGCTAACCTTTAACGAATTTTATATAATGAACATCCCAGCGGCGGGTGGGTCGTAAAGGGGGTGACTGCCTCCTCACTCCAAAAAGTAAAAAGCGTTCCTTGCTCCCTCCCTTTTCGGAGGTAAAAATTAGTGATCGATCGAAAAATATTTTTCTGCTCAGTGGATTGATTTATTTCGCGGAAAAAAAAAGCTGAAAACTCCAAAAAATAGATTTTTTTCATGTTATATCATTCGAATGGAACTTTGATTCGAAAAGAAACGGGGGGGGGGGGGGGAGGTCCTACAGACATCCACACAGAGAGACTTTCAGATTTATTATTAGTAAAAGAAAAATAGTGCATAATAGGCAGGGTTTAAACCAAGTTTTTTTTTTTTAACCATTTTATTGTTTTCCCCCAAATGTTTTCATCAATTTAATATATTATTGCAAAGAGTAAAATCTAATTAATGCAAAGTAACTAGCAAGCTTTATAGATAAATTACCGATTTAATAAATTTAGAAATTATATTTTTTAAGGTAATGAAAGTTTGCTGAATAGTTTTCATTTTTTTTTTTTCTTTTTTCTTTTTAAAGACCTATGCAGATTTTCTATTAGGTACATAAATATACAGGGCAGACCATGTAAGTTTTTCTAAAATTACATGGAAAAAAAATCCAAATAGCTCTGTTATAATTTTTATTTATCATTATTTTTCAGCCTTTTGCATTGCAAAATAGTCCAAAAAGCATATTTCAACCAAATCTTCATATCCTATCTAATTTGCTTGATTACTTAAGATTTATTGAGTATAAATCTTAAGTAATCAATCAAATCTTAATTTATCACTATGTACTATTGAAGTGATGCATAGTGTAAAAATGTCTTCACACTACACTCTCAGAAATGGACTTTCAAATTCGACGAAATTTTCTTCGTTTCTGACGAAATGGCTTCCAGGGATATGCTCCGAGCGAACATTTCGTCAAATTGAGGAAACTGCTTTCGTCTCTGGTTTGAAGATGCGAATTTCGTCAAATGTAACGAAATATTTCTTCATTCTAGTTTCGTCAAATCGACAATCATTTTCGTAGTTTTGAGAGTATTAGTTTCGTCAAATTAATTTCGTCATATTTGAGCATGTTAATTTCGTAATTTTTTTAGTTTATTTCTTTTATTTTTATTTATTAATTTATTTATTTCTTGAGCTGATTAGTTTTCTTTCTTTCTTTCTTTTTTTTTTTTTTTTGAGAATACAGACGAACCTCGTTAATTCGAACACGCTTAAAAAGAATTACTTCTAAAACGAACTTTTTTGTAATCCCTGTCCCATTGTTTATTGTTTTTCGGATAAGACGAATTCTGTTAAGAATAATCGATTTTAATGATCCATTAAAGTTCGTTTTAACGAGGCTCGACTGTATTTTATAAGATTTAGTCAAAACTTTACTTCAGAATCTTACCACCATAATTTCCCACTTTGATGCGTATAGTCACACTCACAGGCCCGTCATTTACCGGGGGGTCATTCATGGGGGTTGACCCCCCCCCCCTTGATTTTTGAACATTTATGTCTTTACGTACGAAAGGCCGTGGTTTTAGTTGGTTTTCAATAAAATTTTTGAAGAGTATACACCTTTTTCCACAATTGGAAAAAAAATCGAAATGACTGGCCTGCCCCCCTCTCCCTCCGCCTAAAGCAAAAAGCAAGTATTTGTTGAAAAAAGAGGCACATAAAAGATGTTTAAAAAATTTTTTATTAATGTAAAAATACAAGCAGACAATTTCTTTAAAATGTAGAAATAATTATTGCAAATTCAAGTTAAAGAACAATGTGAAATGATATCTTCTAATTAGGGCTTTACGATGCATCGATACTTCGTAAAATACCGATGTACAGTACACCCTACATCATTACACCGGTTTAGAATAAAAACCTCTAAACCGATAGCTCGGTGTGCTCCACAAGTTTGCTTACATCCAAGTTTTTTTTTTTATTATTCCAAGCAAAAAAAAAAAAAAAAAAGAACGGAAACCCGCATGTTAGTCCGGCCCCATAAACTCCCCATGGTATCTAACTAAACCCCCATAAAGGGGGTTTTCCCCCTGCAAAAAATCTATTTTTTGCCGTATCTTTTCCAAATTTGGCACAAAGGTTCATTTTTGATGCTCAGGAATGCTCATTGAGCAATTTTCGTCCCGCTATGGGGGGGGGGGGGGGAGGACAGCCCCCATGGGCTTTCTCCTTATAAAAGCCAAGTTTTTGCCGGATTTTTTCCAAATTTGGCACAGATTTCCTTTGATGCTCGGGAATGCACACACAATCGTTTTAGTCCCTCCAGGGGGAGGGGCAACCCCCATGGGGGTTCTCCTTACAAAACCCAAGTTTCTGCCGGATTTCTTCTAAATTTGGCACAGAGGTCGCTTGATCTCGGGAATATCATCCCTCTATTGTGGGGGGGAGAGAGGGAACCTAATGGGGGAGCTTCTTATAAAAACCACGTTTTTGTCGAATCTTTTCCAAATTTTTCAGAGAGGTCTTTTAATGCTCGGAAATTCAAGCAGGATGATTTTCGTTCTTCTATGGGGGGGAGGGGTAAACCCCCTATTGGGGTTATTCTTATAAAAACAAAGTTTTTTGTGGGATCTTTTCTAAATTTGGCACAGACGTCCTTTGATGCTCGGGAACTCACACAGGATAGTTTTAGTGCCTCTATGGGGAGGGGGGGGGGCTACGCCCCTGAGGGTTCTCCTTATAAAAACCAAGTTTTTGTCGGATTTCTTCTAAATTTGGTCCAGAGGTCGTTTGATGCTCGGGAACTCAAATGGTAGTTATCGTCCCTCTATGGGGGGGGGGGACCTCCATGGGGGTGCTCCTTATAAAAACCACGTTTTTGTTGATTCTTTTCCAAATTTTACACAGAAGTCTTTTGATGCTCGGGAATTCAAGCAGGGTAGATTTCCTTCCTATGTGGGGGGGGGGCAACCCCCATTGGGGTTCTCCTTATAAAAAGCAAGTTTTGGGGGGATCTTTTCTGAATTTGGCACAGAACTTTGATGCTCAGGAATTCTCATTGGGTAATTTTCGTCCAGCTATTGGGGTCTATTTTTTTTTTTTTTTTCAAAAACCAGTTTTTATAAGATCTTTTCCTAATTTGGCACAGAATTCTTTTGATGCTCGAGAATTCCCCCGTTTTAGTTCCGCTATGCATGGGGAATCCCTCGCGTGGGTTTTTGTCGGATCTATTACAAGTTTGGTACACTTGTCCTTTGATGTCTGTAAATTCCCATAGGTTAGTTTTCGTGTTGGGAAAATTCTGACAAAAGCCTGGATTTTTGCAAGGAAAACTCCACTAATCGGGGGTTTGCCGCCTATAGCGGGAAGAATAATTCAAATTGCTTCAACTACTCGCAATGTAAGTTTGGCGATGCATCACGATGTAAAAATTCCTACATCGTCCAGCCCTACTGGGAATATAGAAGTGCTACTTCCTCAGCAGACATTGGGTTCTGGAAGAATAAGACATAGGTTACTTTTATGCAGAGTTACATCAATATTTGCTCATGAGAAAATTGCTGGAGATTTACTTCTTCATTGCATCGCATAAAAAAATTCCAAAAAAAAAAGAAAGATTTTTATCAAACTAATATCAAAAATTTTAAAGAAATATTTCAATAAAATGGACAGCTTAAGTTTGTATATCTTTGTTCGAAAATTAGATATAGAGAATGAAATTAGATAATCTTGAGAAAAAGCTTACCTTTTTCTTTTTTCAATCGATTATTTGTCTTATTAATTTTGCTTCTAAGTAGAATGTTTGTTTGGCAAAATTTATGTTTAATACAGGAAGTGTATTATTGCATGCAGTACATACTTCATGCTTGAAGTACTTTGGTACATACTTCATACTTACTTGTCTGGAACTTCAAAGGAAATTTGGTACCTGTATATAACATAATTGATTAGAACCTTACTGATTTACTAAAAGAGCTCCATAAGCATTAATGCAACCATGGCCAACGCTAAGACAGAATTGTAAGTAAGAGATTCAAAGGTATGTAATGAAAATAGTGACTAGCATATCGAGCAAAGTTTTCTAATTTTTATCATATACTTTTTATTTTCCTTTCAATTTTTCAATTGAAATTTTACATAGACATTTTACTTTGTCTACAGCAAAAACCATTACTCTAACTTAAATTTGGACTTACCAGTAGTTCATCTATGAAATGCTTCTGAAGGGAATTCCCTTTTTTTGCTGATAATTCCTTGAAGCAGCAAATATGGCAATAAAATTAATGCTGCATTTATTTCAGCTGTAGAAACTATGTATAATGGAAAAATTCATAATTATCACAAATCAGGTAACACAAATTAACATAGAATTTAGTGTACTAAATGTGAAAATAAACAACAAAGAACGCTTTATAATTGTTATTATTTTCAAACATGCTGCTAACTTACCTTTTTTTTTAAATCAAGGTTAACTTCAATAACTTATTTTAAATTTGGGAAAAATTGAAAAAATATATAAAATATTTAGCTGCAAAGCACAAAGATATAGTTCTTTATGGAAATTAATATTTTCTTTGTAACTTAAAATGCTTTGAATTAAATTAATACTTTACTTCATGTTTTATTTTGCAAGTAAAACCATTCAAAAGAAAAAAGAAAGAAACAGACTCAACAAATAATAAAGTATTTATACAACATAAACAGGAGACAGCTGCAAAAGGGAATGACATTACATAAACAACATGGGGTGCGACTTTAATATGTCCGGTCAACGAGCTTAACAAAAAAGGGAGGGGGGGGGGTATCATTTCCGAACCATAAGCTGATAGCCTGTTTGCATTTATTTTTTATTGCATTAAGCGCTTTTTTTCCTCGATTTTTATGGGTTTGTTTAAAAGGTTGCTAAGCAATTATTAAAAAGTATTTTTTATGAACACCTTTGTGAGGTTAAAGGTCTTAATACTCTTTGATTATTAATTTCTTCAAAATCATTTTTTTATTTTGATATTAAAATATTTCATGTATTTTTGTTAAGAATTAACTATAGAAGATCTATTGTTTACCCATTCCAAAATATTAATCTTACCTAATGGGTAGAACAATATTTCATTGAAAATAAGTGTTACGTACACTTTTGGGAGAGAGCTACTGTATAAATTATTATTGTATTAAATAAAATATTACATGTAGAGTAGAAGAAGAAAAAAAAAACCAATACTTAGAGAGGAGGCGGGGGCGGTATATTTGTTTCAGAAAATAAAAATGCAGAGTAAAAAAAATTTTGAATTATTAAACAAAAACACTTCGTTCACCAGAATTATATTAGTAAAATTCATGAAGAAGAATGAAAACACATAACCATGTAACATATTCAACGTTGAAATTAAAAGCTTCAAAGTTCTATGCTATTTATCAAGGCGCTGTATTTATTATCTGCGTTGCTGTTGCTACGGTGTAATTTTTTATGTAAGTTTAAATTCGTAAAAATTCTTTGGTCATATCTGTCAATTGTCTAACGGAAATAAAGGAAGTACGTTTTCGGAAACAAATGTCAACAAGCACACATTTTCATTTGCAAATAAAAAATAACGCTAGTTAAGCCTAACGTGGAGGTGACTCAAAGTTAGTTTATACAGAATTCCAAACCAAATCGAACAGGTCATTTTCAATTTTAATGTGTTTTAAATACAACAACAAACAAAACACTAGACAAAAATGTAACAATACATAAAAGAAGGCACATTGCACATACAAATTTTAATAAATACTAACCTTTTTTATGAATCCTTTAGGATAACTGCCGTAAAATAATTTAACGAGCAAGTACAAGACTGAAACGAAAACTCCCAGAATGCACTGCAATGTGACGAAATCGGGACGAAATTATTTCGTGAAAAATTTGAGATTTCTGGTTTCGTTAAATATCACGTGATTCGGTGACGAAAGGATCGTAGAAAATAACGAAATAGTGCTCGAGGATTGCCGAATCGTCAAAATTGAGCGTTTCATTTTTGACAGTGTAGAATACTTGACAAGAGAGAAAGATTAACTAAAGTCCAAGAACACTTAGAGTATAGGCATAAAATTGCGCTTATACCTGCACACTTTTTGCATCCCCGAAAGACGATGCAGTCAAAGCAAGAAAAAAAATGTATAAAATTAAGAAAACAGAAAACATTCATGCAACTCTGTGTTCTTAAAAAAATAAATAAATAATGCTACATTTTCACCTTTCAAAGAACTTTTTTTTTTATCCCAGTATAATAAAAGAAATCTCATGTACTCAGAATAGTGGAAGAATCAATAAAAACTATTTTTTTTTTTTTTTTTGACAGTCTTTATTATTAAAATATGTTTAAAGAGTATTTTCATTTAAGTTTGAGGCTTTTAATTAAAATTATTTTTTTTCTTTGGTTACATGCATTAAACCAAGAGAAATAATGTCTACAATGAAAAACATAACGATTATCTTAAAACCTACTTGTCCTGTTTCTATAATTGTTGTTACTGATACATTAGGTAAAATCTTTTGACAAAATATTTGTTGAACTTTTGATTCTTAAAGTTGTATAATGTACATCAAATTATGATTCATTTGTAGATACTACAAAATACTTTCCATGCTTTAAAATGCGTGATTTTAATTTAACTTTTATTTTTTTATTTATAGCAGATAGCTATGATTATGAGGAAATTAATTTGCAAGAATTTATTCTTGGTTATTTACGATTAATAATGTATGAACTATTACAGTAAATTCTTTATTTGATTATTTATACCAAGACTCATTTACGTATTGTACTTTTTATAGGAGTTAAAATTTTTCAAACACTATTCTCCTATAGAAATCTCCAAGTATGAGAAAATGATATATTATAAGATTTTGCTCTTAATTATTTAATTAATTACGAAGAAATTAGGTACAAATATGAATATAAAACTTTCCTTAACAATTAATAATAAAACCTTCATGATTTTCCTAAAATAAAATTGTTTTTCTTACAAATAGTAATAAAAACCAAATAAACCCGGTTTAAACCAAAAAAACCTGGTTTAAACCCCAATTTTCCAAAAACTCTGATTATAAATTAGTTTTAACAAGTAACACTAAAAAAAGTAAGATTAATGTACTAGAAGGTAGAAATTTTGCTAAATATTTTACAACTTTCTAATATTTGAAAATGGCTTATTACTGTTAAGAATGGGGTTGCATGGTTAGAAGATACCTTCAGAATCAATAAATAAATGAATGCTTTTGTGTAATAGTGCTTTATAAAAGAGTTTTCCCTATATTACTGGAAAAAAAAAAAAAAAAAAAAAAACGAAAAAAAAAACGAAAAAAAAAATTAGACCATTTTTTTAAATCTCAAAGAAAAGCTGAAATTCTCAATTTTTTCGATATTTTAGGCCTGTTCCTAAATTAGAAGGTATTGTATTTCAACATTTCTTTTTAATTTCTGAAGGCTTCATCATTTGCAACATTTCCGTCTTAGAGCATTAAAAACATCATAGACTCAAAAGTTTTAAAAAATTCGTGAAAAAACATATATATATTTTTTTTCCAGGCTTGTTGCACAACTGGAAGCTATTATCCAATTGCACTTTTTTTTCTTTTAAGTCTTCACCAATCGCAACTTTTCCGTGCTATAGCAACTCGCAAAAAAAAAAAAAAAAAAAAAAAAAAAAAAAAAAATCGTTTTTTTTTTTTGCTCCACCCTATCGAACATTGATAGATCCTGATATTCTAACTGAACTAGCTCTGAAACTGTCAAGTGCGTTATTTTCCACACAAAAGAAAAAACTGCAAAAGATTTTATTCTCGATGCAAATGATTTGCAAAAGATTTTATTCTCGATGCAAATGATTCTAGAGTTATCAATCATTTAATAAGTTCATAAACTTTTTGGTTAATATATTCTTGATTTGTTTAATAATGATTGAGAATTAAAACATTTTGTTACTCGAAAGTTGAACTTTTTTTTTTTTTCAATTAATAGTAATTTTATAAAATAACGTTTCTTACAATGTATAATTTTGCATTTCATAATTTCAAGATAAATATTTCAAGATACAATTCCCGGTTTCCTTAACGTCACTAAAGTTAGCACAAAATTGCGCTTTTTAGAGCCCCAAAATCCTCCCTTCATAAAAAGAGCCTAAAATTGATTTTAATTCCGGAAAATATTTCAGTTCGGAATATTTTCCCGTTTCCCCTATTGTGTCCAAATCTAGCCAAAAATGTGTTTTTGAAACAATAGTGCCGATAAAATACCGGAGGAAAGATGCCAGACCCCCTAACGTCACCAAAGACAGCCTAAATTTGCGTTTTAAACTTCAATTTCAAAAACTTTCGATAGGAGACGACCGAATCTTCCTCCCTCCAGCAATTTCAACAAATATAACCCAAAATTGCGTGATTAAAACTTCTGCTTCAGAAAATTTTCGGGAGGAGCGCCGATCCTTCCTAAACTAAGGTCACACAAAATAGCTGCAGTTTGACATCAATTCTGAAAGAATTTCAGGAAAGAACTCCCAACATTACTATCCCCTCAAGTCTCGAAAAATTTACTAAAACTGCAATTTTTGACGTCAATATTGAAAATTTCTCCATGGACCTTGAATGTTCCCGACTCTTTTGTCCTTGCAACTAAACACAACCAAAGATTAATTACAGCTATTTTTCATACGCCAATTTCGTATATTTTCTGGGGACGATCCTCTCCGCTTCTTCTGATGTCACCAAAGACAGACTATAAAATGGATTTTTACGACTAGTAAATTTCGGTACCTATTACTTTCTTCAAAGATATAAATTGTACCTAAGGAGTTTCTAACTTTTTACATAAATTCATTCTTCTTCTGTTTTTTTTTTTTTTTTTTGAATTTGAATTTGATACGGTAATTTGAAGAAAAATTTATATGGGCCTTAAGTGTTAGTCAAAACATGCAAATTGCTCTTCAGGGGCGGCACATTAGGTCTTTGCACACGAGCGGCCGACACCCTAGGATAGACTCTGATGACAAAATGAACTTTCTGAATTATATAACTATTCAAAAACAACAAACATCTACAATTTTTACCCAGTAATCTTGCAAACTATAAACCTGTCTCGGATTTAAACATTTAGAAATGCCATCCCTTAATATTGAACAAACATGTAATTGTAGAGTACCCGTGCAACTGGAAAGTCAGTGAAAATCATCACGGATTTCAGCAATTATAAAAAATGGACATGGAAACTGACAATTTGGATTTGTGGATTTTATGTTCTAGAACAAATATATGTACCGAATTTCACAGATTAGGTGTAAAAAATTAGTATCTTTGCCGTTTCCTGCGCTTTAAGGCGTCAATCCTGGTGTTTTACGTGTTTCAAATTCTGTTTGCAATTGCTCCTGTAAAACTTGCTCGACTTTCTTCACTGAATGTTTTTACATTAATAATTTTGTTCTTTGCATTCTTTTACACCCTTCTTGTATGTCTTAGTGTATACTTAAGGACTTGTACACTTCTACCTTTTTCGAAAATTTTAATTCATTTGTATCCAAGCTGAATGACTAACCAAGTTTAATTTACAGTTTAATTTGCACATCGTTTTATTTTGAGTTAGTCCTACCAACACGCAAACTCAAAATAAAACAATATGCTCATCAAACAGTACATCAAGCAGTTGTTGCAAAAAAAAAAAAAAAAAAAATTGTTGAAGCCTTACATTCGGAAAAAATACTATGAAATGGCCCCTTTATTAATTTTTAAAAAAATATATTTATTAAAAAAATTTCAGAAGTTTAAAAAATAAAATCAGTTTAACCATTCGCTATTCAAAAGTACTTTTACTTCATTATTACTAAAAGTTTTGAGGGTTCTTTTATTCTGGAAAACCAAATAAACCCGGTTTAAACCAAAAAAAAAACCTGGTTAACCATTTTAAAATTAGAAGACAAAAAATTTTCACGACAATTTTATGTCAATTTTCTAATGCGGGAACAGTACGTCTTGTTTCCTCTTTTGGAATGAAAATATGCAGTACAAATAGTCGTTATATGTCGCGGAGTTTTTCTTTTTCTAGTAGATAGAATAAATGTTACGTCCGCCATTTTGAAATCGTGGACACACGTGCTACCTATTCTTAATTTTCACTCACCTGTTTATGGGTGGGCAACCCCTTAAGACGCCAAGAAATCGCCAACTTCATTTTCAGAGGAAAAACAGTTTTGTATTCTCACACCCCTTTCTCTGCGGGAGGTATGGTTGGAGTGCATCGGCTAACAATAAGCGCTTTGTTAGCTCCCCCTATTCCCCCGGGTCTGAGGAAGAAATTGGAGTCCACCGTTTCGTAGCAACCTTTAGTGAACATAATTTTCTCCCCTAACCTTTATTTTTAATGAGACAAACAGCCTAAAGAAGAAAAAAAAATCTACGAATGTCTCGAAAAAAATTCGATATATAGAGATTTTTTCGATATATAGAAACAATTTTTCTATGTAATGAACATAGAAATTTGCTGGGATTTCGATATATAGAAAATTTCGATATGTGGAAGTTCGATATATGGAGGTCCGACTGTATTTACTTTTCTTTCTCAAAAAAAAAAAAGACAAGCCAAAAATTTTCCAAGAGCATGAAGTGCACTCTAACTATTAGTTTCATGTATACAAAATTTTTCCTTTAAAAAAAAAAGAAAACACAGTTATAAAAACATTTCATCGGGTAATAATGCGATCTTACAAGAATTGTGCAAAACTTTTGTGAAGGAAATATATTTCCCTCACTTTTTTTTTTATTCAGACGTTTTCCTTACAATGTATGATTCTGGAAAATCGGAAATTTAGTTTTGAACTGCTAGGGATTGAGATTCCTATTTTTCCCCCTAAAAAATTAATGCATTGTTTACAGTGATTTTACGTTCTGTTTGTTCAATGGTTGGACAATTTTTCCAGTTTTTTGTTTCATTGTTACATACATTTGTTGAGTATGGTGTTAACTGTTGCATTTGATAGTATTTTGCTGTACCAAAACCATTTAGCTATGTACTATTTTTGCAATAGCATACATTTCAAATCAGCGAATTTCATTTGAACATGTGAATCCTGAAGGGTAGATCGTTTTGTTAGCAGAAATTTGGGAGGGGGAGGGAGGGTCCCAAACTTCAATTATTATAAGTGTTGCAGCTGAATGATGCTCGTTTAGCCTATATTTTCATTCATATACTTGCCCAAATGGTTTTCAGCGTAAAATAGTGAATTTAGCCAATTTCCAGTACCCCAGTGACAGCTGTACTGTTTGTATTTAATGTTCAGTTTTTTTTTCTTTTCTCCCTTCAGAAAAGGACATTCGTTATTCTCTTCATTTTCACTGAACTATTCAAAAAAGAAAAAATCATGATTTTTTTTTGTTATAAGATTTTGGAAAATAAGTTGTTACTATATAAACCCCCTCAAAATAAGGGGGCATTGCCTCCTTTGTCCCCGCCCCTTCCCTGTAAATCCACCCATGCTCTTCTAAACTATTCAAAAACGAAAAAATAATGATTTTTTTTTTAAATTTTTGGAAGGATGTGTTGTTGCTGCCTAAAGTCCTCCCAAAACTGGAGGGGCATTTCCCCCCTCTGCCCCCCCCATAAATCCGCCCATGTGTCGGGAATTATTCACAAACGTTTTGGGATTCTGACTTTTATCAAAATCTACTTTTGCGAAATTAGCTCCGTGAAGCATAGAATGGTGAGAATATGAACAAATTCGGCATTTATAATCGAACCTAGAACATTCTGACCTTCTATGTTTACTTAAACAATTAAAGCATAATTGCAATTTACGAACTAAATTTAATCTTTCTTGGACAGGTAAATCTAGATATTTCTTACATTTATAAGTTAAATGATTCTCATTACATACAGGACAAACAACATTGTTATTTTGCAACACGAAACTTTTTTGTTTAGGTATACATTCTTGTTTAAATTTTGCAACGGGAACACTACGTTGAACATTCTCTAGCGCTTGAATACGTTTCAATAAAAACTCAATGAATTTTTCCCAATTTGGCAGATCATTACAATCTAAAGACATTTCAAATACCTTTCTTGATTCTTCATCAAGCCGTTGCAGCATAACATTCATTAAAATTGCTTCTGATAAAGCATTCATATTCAAACCTAACTGCTTTAAAGCTCTTAAATTATTAAGCAAATTATCCGTTAAATAACGCAAATCCTTAGGATTTTCACACTTTAATTTGTTTGTATTTAATATTTCAGATATATGACTTTGAACAATCACTCTTTTATTTTCATATCTATTTAATGCTTCAAACAGAGAAGAATATGAATCATCAATATTTTGCAGTTGTTTCGCCGTTCCTGTCAACGCCGACTGCAAATAAAAGTTTTTGGGAATCAGACAGTTGTTTATTACTATCCATTAAAGTAATAATTTGCGATTTAAATATTAACCATTCGGTATATTTCCCCGAAAAATGCGGTAATAAAATACTTGGTAACTTGATTTTAGCATTCGCGATTGATTCGCTATTAACTTTTTCAGCTTTACTACCTGAAGTATTTTGAATCTTTAACAAATTGAAGATACTTACTTCTGTTTCTCCTAGATAATCCTCTACCTCTGTTAAGGTTCCTTCAAAATCCTCCACGTCTTTGTCATTTACAAGAGTACAAAAACTTTCATTTCGCAAAGAATTTATCCTTTCCGTCAAGTTGTTCAATGAAGACAATTTCAATTCTAACACTTTCGAATCGGGCGGAGTTTCAGCATTGACACAATTTTCAATCCTAGTAATTTGGTCTTTGATGGCTCCTCGTTTTCTATTCAGTATTGTTAAATCAGAAACTTTCGTTGCAGGTTCCGTCATTGCAAATTTCCAATTTCTTTCAAATTTCAAAAACAGTTCACCAACTGAAACGCAATTCAATTTCAATGCAATTCAATCCTGGTCGCACGGACCAAACTGTACGATGCTCTTGTGTAGGTTATGTGGATTGTATTTCAATAGGCAATAAACTCATTTCGAACAAGACAATACATTTATTAAAAACGTGTAAATGTAAAATCATACACTGTTAAAACTACAGGTTGCGTTTGGCACCTTTCAGGGGTGAAAAGCTTGTTCACCAGCGACACCCAATATGGAGCCGAAATGGCACCTCTTATTTGGGTGAAAAACAGGCACCTTCTAAAAGATAGGCAGCTGGGGTGACCAGAAAGAACCTTCTGAGAGAAAAATGGCACCCTTACTGATTTCTACTGTAGATCCTACTCCCCCCTCTTCTGTATTGTGTGTGTTTTTGAATACGGTTGTGTAGTTGTCCTTTTTTTTACATATATCTAGTTTTGATTCATGATATTCTACGTTTTAGACATTTTTCACATTGAATTAAGCACTGGAAAAGATTAAAACTTGTAATTACAGCATTTGATCATATTTCAGAGTTTTCAACATAGTTAAGAAGTGTTGCTTTAATTCATCCGATCGTGCTCTAACTCAGTGTTTCTCATCCTCTTTTGACCCACAACAGATAAAAGCAAATGAAAAGAATTACGGACCAGTGAAATTTTTATCCTTTTCTTTAAATTAATAAAATAAATAATAATAATGAAAACAACAACTCTGGGGCCGTTAAAAACGTGTCAAAAATTCTGCGTATTGATGATTTTTTTTTCAGTAATATTAAAAATAAATAAAACAATAAATATCTACCCCCTTTACTTGGTATCAAAGAGCTGTTGCAAATATATTTAAATTTAAAGACTAGAAGTTTTTCGCCACTTTTAAAAACCAAAAGAGATTTCTAACGCTATATTATCGGCTTCACAAAATAACACCAATTAGATAACCGCTAACAGGAAATGATTCAAACACTTGAATGAAAAAAAAAAAAAAAAAAACTAAACTAAACGGAACGAGTTTTTTTTTTTTTAGTTCATTTTTTCCCGCTTGCTATTCTGTTTTATAATCTACGAAGCACAAGAATCATTTTTTTCATTAGGGTCAGGTGGGGTAAAATGGGTAGTGGGGTAAAATGGGTAGTCAAAATATTTGGTTTAAAAAGTCAGTTTTTTTAAATTAAATTTGCATTTTTTTGAGTTGGTTATTATACTTGGCTGTTCTGAATTCTATATCACAAAATATATTTTTTCAATAGATTATTTTTTAGTGAGTGGCAACACTTTAAATTGAAGTCGATAAATTCAAGCCGCATGTTGTCTGCTTAAACTTCTCCATCTCCTGATTTTTGAGGAATTTTTATTACTGTGTCATAATATCTTTAGTTAGACATTTTTATTGCTGCTTCAACTTACAGGGAAGAAAAAAAATAATTTTTTCTATTTTTAATCTCATATTTTGAAAATGGGGTAAAATGGGTATGTATGGTTAGGCTTATCATTCCAGCAAGTTGTTTTAAAAGGTACAGCATATTTTCCTTTAAATGAATATTAATTCATTTGCGGTTGATTCAGAATGATTGAAACATAAAAATATGCACAATGCCATGATTTTATAAAATAAACTTTACTCCATCATAATAAATAAAAATAAGCCACAGATATACTTATTCTAATGTTTGTGTGCACTTGCGCATAAAATAACAATTTCCTCAGAATATGCTGGCCCAGCCTGCTGCTCGTCACATTTTTATTTGATTGCAATCAGATTCTATCAATTTCTCTGATGTACTCAAATGTACCTTTAATTTCTCGGAACACATCCTCGTTTCAATCCGAAAAGTATGCGTCACAAAGCACAATTTCCTCACCTTATAAAGATTTGAAAAGTGCAATATTGTCACAGCAATTTTAACAAGTGCTTCAGATTTGACAACTACCTGCATGATTTATTTAAAACAACTTAAACAGGTGCAGACAAATACAGGAAATAAATGACAAAGATGTTTTAGAAAGGCTAAGAGTTGAAAGTGAAAAACGTAAGAAATTTAAAAACAAGAAAATAAAAAATAGATGAAAAAGAAAGTCTCCATTCAGAGGAAGTATCTGGAATAGAAACTGCTGAAAATATGCTTATGAAGCAAAGTTTAACCACAGGTGCAAAGGTATAAGTATTATATTTTGAGGAAACAAGCAAGAAAGAATTTATTGGCAAATATATGGCTGTTGAGGAAAATTTTATGAGGTGAAATACTTTTAAAAAAATCCAAGATGGGGGATTTTTTTTATTTTTCCTGATATAGACGACATGGATTTCATTGAAGAACATCAAATAATAAAAAATTTTAATGCGCCACAAAGTAACAATAGGCCATTACTTTTTTAAAAGAAAGACAAGTATGGATATCATGTGTTCAAAGAAACCTTATTAATATTTTGTCAAATTTACTCTTTGCACTATTTTTTTAAATTAAATAGTTAAACTTTGATAACTGACTCTTATGCCTTTACTATCACACTTCATTGAACAAATAGTATGCTTTTTTATCACTTCTTAGACTTTCATACCCATTTTACCCCATAGGCTACCCATTTTCACCTGCGTGGGGTAAAATGGGTATACAAAACATATAGTCATAAACACTCCTCTCAAAAATAAATTTGTATCAAATTATGTGTGAAAATCATTTAATTCTACTCTCAACATATGTAATGTATACATAAAACAAAAAAAATTAGAAACGAAATATTTTGACAAAAATACTTGAGTGAAAATCCAAAAGTAGGCTATTTTATACCCATTTTACCCCACCTGACCCTATTTCATCTCACTTGTTGATTATTATCTTACTGTGGTCAATAATGTGGTGGTTAAACGTTGCTTATCGAGTACTCAAGAAAATAATGATAGATATTTTTAGTATCGGTTTGAATGTTGGAGATAGCACTACAGTAACCGTTAAACAATAAAAACCAGTAAACGTACTTTTAAAAACACTTTTAACTATGTTTGAAAGCCCTGAAAGCTACAAAGTGATCAAAAGCTGTACTTACTTGTTATTTTGGAGATGAATCCTCGAAACTTTTAATCCTAGAAGAGTTTTAATCCAATATTTTACTTAATTCAATGTGAACGTAACATCGAGCTACTTATCCTGCGTCCGCCATATTGAAGTGGTTGAATGAATGTCGAAGTCAACGCGCATGCGTAACGATTCATTCTGCGATTGCCTGCTGCTTTCGCACCCTTGCTGCGTTTCCTGGCTAGTATGGCACCCTTCGGTACCATGCCTTCACCTTAGGGGGAATATATTCTCTCGTCTGGAACCCCTGGTTTTAACAGTGTACAATGAACTAAAAAAACCGAAAACACCGCCCTAACCACTAACAAAAAATACAACTGACCAACAAACAACTAACTAACAACTAACTGGCAAAATAATCAAAATCAGTTTTTATGACATAGGGGCACGTGTGCGCACCTACTTGATGCACACTGCCAATGCGCCCTCTACTTTAATATATGCAAGGAATTTAACAATTACGACGCCCAGTGTTTTTGAATGGACAGTTATATGTTGACACGAGTAGAGTTCGTTCATTTGATACTTAGAAATTTATATTTCTAATGACGAAGAAGCAACTTTCTCAGTAATAGTAGACGTTTTATAAGTAACATTGTTCACACAGAAGTTTTACGTATAAATTGAGTTTTGTGATGCTTCATTTCATACGGGAAGATTTCGAAAATTGGATAATTGGTGATTTTTATCCATTGGCGTCAATTTTTTTTTGTTTCCATTGCCAGCGTGAAAAATGTTTTTCTTTTGCATACGTAAACAAAGAGTAGGGAAGTATTTATTTGCATAGAGTTAGCACAAAGCAACATGATATCCAAAATCAAATTATTCAAGCCAGCAATTTGTAGATTACACCAATTTCTCAATGGGGTTGTTTCCTTCAATCAAAAGTACTACTTTTAGTTACTGAAATAGATAGAATGAGAAAAAAAAAAAATGTTGAGCCAGAAAAAACTTTTATTTTCCCAACAGTTGTTTTTTGAAAACTTTTTTGAATGTCCGATTTTGGAAATAAGGCGTGGTCTTTATGACGTTATAAGTGATGTACTTTGGCGCGCGACTCCATTGCCTCGCTAAGTATTTACGATTTGCTCTCAACCGCGTTTTCGGGTTATGATAATTTGTGCTGTGCGCTAATGGCATCAATGAGTGGCATTTTATCGCTTTTGATGCCAAAAAAATAATTTCAATCTGTGCACCGATTAAAATAGTTGTTAAAAATATTAAATTTTTTCAAATTATTTAAAATATGGGTAAAACCTTTGTTTTTAAGCATCTCATTTCAGTAAAAGATACTTTGAAAATCTCTTAAACGACTCCATTACCGAAATATCCTCTTTCATCCATTTATTTTGAGATTAACAGATAAAATGCAAAATTGGAATAAATTATTACTGTGGTATTGTGTGTCCGTATAAAAATTGTATGTTTCCAGATATGCAGTAAACATGAGTAAGAGTAGAAATAAAAATGTCGGAAAAAGTTAAATTCATACAAGTTTTCGCAAATATTCATTTATGAATATGGTCGAATTTCGAACACTGGGCGAACACTAGTATAACTAAACATGCAAGCTTTCTTTGTACAGCAATGATTATATCGAATGTTGACTTGTAAACTACTTGCGACACAATATTTTGAAACCAGAGTTAATGAAGGAATTTAGACACTTGAGATTAAAAGGCAAGTTCTACTTCATGGCCTAAATTTGTATATGATATAACATAAGTAATGTATATTTACGCTTTTCTACACAACAACTCATTAAGGGAAAGTAATAACTGACGAGGATACTCAGAAAAACGTAACGATTTAAAAATATTTCATGCTAAAATATCCAACGAATCACGCACATATAAGGCAAAGCAGATTTTCTGTCAAATGTTATCCTGAAATCACAATTACGAATCCAAAGAAATTTTCTTGATACTTTTTTAAAATTTATTTTAGCAGTCATAAGAATTATGGAGTAATTTGGAAGATTTACAAGTTTTTTTTTTTTTTTTTTGTCCAAATAGAGCCCGCCTGCACCAAAAACTCGGAAAAGAACCGCGCCAAAAGTTTCATCCAGTGCCGAATCGTCGGAAGTCCGCTATATCGGGCCCACTTATCATGGCAAAAACTGCTAAAAGTTTCATCCAGTGTACAATAGGGGATCATTGAAAGCTCCGATGCGTAGTCGTTTTTTTTTTTAAATCAAAACTCAAGTTTAAAAGTTTCACCTAGCGCACGGGTTCTCTAACTGGGTGCCGCGAAGTATCCGGGTTTTGTGACAATTCCCTCCAGGCTTGGTTTGTATAAGTGTTGATGTCGTCAATTTTCATGAAAATTTCAGGGCGTGTTAGTGATACTATGATTTTTTTTTTTAAATGAAGTTTCTTTTTTTAAAAAACTGGTTTGTTTTTCCTTGAGTAAACGCCGAAGTTTAAGTTTGTGAAAAAAAAAAGGAGCTAAATGTATGATCGCTTTGCTTTAAAAGGGTTTGGGGTCAAAATGTCGCCACCGAAATGTCGCTGCCAAAATGTCGCCAGCCCAAAATGTCGCCAGTTCAAAATGTCGCCGGTCTAAAATGTCGCTTTCCCAAAATGTCGCCAGGCCAAAATGTCGCCGGTCCAAAATGTCGCTTGCCCAAAATGTCGCCAGGCCAAAATATCGTCAGTCCAAAATGTCGTCGGGCCAAAATGTCGCCAGTCCAAAACGTCACTGGTTCAAAATGTCGCCAGTCTACGAGGTCGCCTGTTCGAAATTCGCTCATTCAGTCGGTACGAAAAATGTAAATGTACAACAATGCTGTTAAACATCAAATTTACGAATAAATGGTAACTGCCTTAAATGAATGTCTTCCATCAAAAATGGAACTGAGAGAAATAAGTTTCTTGATAAATTCTAAAAACTTTCTGCCGTTTTGTTTCGTAACTATTGGCTGTTTTACAGCAAATAAATATAGAATACAAGCAAACGTACTTTTCATTTTTTACGTTATCTTATTTCTTGTGACTCGCTATCTACCAACTGTAAAAAGTTCTGACGGCGATCAGTTCAGACGTTAACTGTTTTGAACTTTTCTTTAAGAATAGTACGTGTGAATGTTTCCGATTTTTTGCTGCCATTCTACCTAAAAACCTGTAGTAAGAATTCGAACGATGCCCGCGAGTACCCATGATTTAGGGCTGAGTGGTTTTTGCGCCAATTGGTTCAAGATAGTGGAGCAACTGAACGTTTTCATCAATATGCGTGACTGACATTTCTCAAGAATGATGCCCGGAATCAAATAAAATGTTAGGATGCAGTAGGTGGACAGATGTCGGAGCCAATAACACCAGAGGGTGGAGCAATCGAATGTTTTTTCCCTTTCTTTTTTATTATTTGTGACTGATATATCTCAAGAAATGATACAAGGATTCAGACAAAATTTGGTCTACAGGTATATCTTAAATGGCGAGTTGCTTATTTATTTTTGGCTTAAATCCTCCCAAAAGGATGGAGCACAGAATAATTTTCCTCGTTTTATGTGACTGCTATATCTCAAGAAGTAATGCAAGGATTCATAAAAAAAAGGTGGTATGCAAGTGAAACTAAACAAAAACAGGCATTGTTTCTGTTCTAAGTTGATTTTCGTTATCGTTTGCGTGAGTAAGTGCGATGAAAAATAAACTAAATTTAAATATATCACTCGAGAGAGAGAGAGAGAAAAGAGAGAGGGGGGGGTTGAAAGAGAGAGAGAGGACTATTTTATATATCAGTGTTACTGAGTCGGAGGGAAAATGGCTGACTCTTGTCCTGGGAATTTTGGAGTATTCGATTAAAACTCCTTCACCCCAAAATCAGATTGACACCTTTTCCAACACTGTAAAAACAATTCAGACGCGCTGCTGGAAAAGAATGAGCTCCTAATGTGTCCAACATCTGCAAGTAACATATCTTGAAAATAACAGGCATGTTTTTCGCTAAAACTCAGTAACCTTCCTGAAAATATTCTGGCATCTTTCTGAAGAGTTCAGTAATCAGATCAAAGCCATTCGTGTCTTTGGAACCTTTAGAGAAAACTTTAGTAAGTTTAATATAATAACTTGACGCCTTCCTACTTTTCCAAAAGAGTGCCTAAAGCATTATTGAAAACATGACCAAAGCTAAGACAGAATTGCAGGCAAATACCACGAATCTAACTCGAAAGCAGTTCTTGCAAAGCTACTGAATCCAGATACTTATTCGTTCTTATTGGGAGCTTTGTCAATCTGGACGGGCCGTAATTAAACTAAAGCCGATAAAATTATTAAATACGCTCAGTTAACCTTTAAACTGGTAGCTTTAAGTATTTTTTACAACAGTGAGTAGTCTGCACTTGTGCAACTTGTAACAATTCAGGAAACCTTTTGACAAATATACTTGATTTTCTCAGGAAGTGGATAAAAACCTGTGAAATCATGAAATATTCCACGGAAATAATCAGTAACGTTTCGGAATTTTTTTTACAGTGAGCTGCGCTAGCACTGGCACACCTGTGCCCTTTGAAGGAAAATGACCAACTCTGACTCTTGGAATTTCAAACCTTTGACTCCCGACTCCGACTCCGATGCTTTTACTTCAAACTTAGTTCGACTCTGACTTCGAGCGCGCAGCCTTTTTATATAAAATTGTTCTTGTTCTACCAGGGGTTTTAAAGGGTTGTTGTCTGAATTTTGAAAAAATAATACTTACTGCTAAAACTTTGTTTAAGGTTTCAAACTTAAATGATCCTAATATCAGGTTTCTATATTTTCATTTCACGTACATTATTATTGTTTTTTCTTTATCACGTTTGTTGTAAATGACAAAAACAAAGGGTACCCAACATTCGATGCTTCTGCCCCACAATTGAATATTCCTTTAAAAGCTTTGCATATATGCTGAAATCAATTACAAATACTTTATTTGTTAACAAATACGAAGAGATGCAAATTTGAATTCGTTGTGATTTTTCCGATCACCAGCCAACAATGAAATCGCAACAAACGTGAAAAAGAATTAGACTTCATATTAAAATGGGCTTAAAAAAGGTTATTATTCTAGATCTATATATGGTTTGGTATTTCAAACAGAACAATATATTAATAATGATAATCCTCATATAAATAATAGCCAATGATAGAGTAACCGGCGTGTTTCAACAATGAAACTCCCACCACGGCATGATAATTTGATATGTTTCCGTAATGTTTAACATTCAGGGAAAGGCTGAACTCGATCCGGCAACTTAACAGTTTTACTGGTAAGACTGGCATTTCAGGGGAATGAAGAAACGAAAAAATGGTCAACAATGAACGCTACCTACTGGAGTTTAGGGTTAATCTACTGGAGTTAGGTTAACCATTTCAACTATCAAAATATCACCAAACAGGCAATGGCTTCGTTCAAATGTAGAAGCAAAATTTCACCCGTCATACCTTGACGGGCGACTTTCTAGTAATAATTAAATAAATAAATTGTTCTTGAAAGGAATCGATCTTTCGAGTAGCTAATTTTTACTGCAAAAATTGTGAAAGAATGCTAATTCAGTTTTTAATATCCCCGGTAATTAAAATTCTACAGAAAAAAAAGGAAAATTTGACTAATTTATTTATTTATTTATTTATTTTTGATATCTTGCTCAATCGCCCTCTTTCTCTCTTGCCTGATCTTAAGACGATCTAAGGGAAATATTTAAATTTAATGTTTACTTAAGTACGCTAACTATGACTCGCGCAAACAATTAAAAATATCATTTTAAAACAGAAATAATAGTTCCTGTTTCCGTTTAGTTTTACTTCCATAGCAATTTTTTTGTCTGAATCCTTGAATTACGTCTTGAAATATAGCAGTCATATTAAATAAGAAAGAGAATTCCGTTGCAACATCCTCAAGTATGTTTACGTATGCAATAATATGCAGAAAAACGTATGTTTTCCTGTATACTATTGATTTTCTAGAATATGTCTGACGTTTACGAATTAAGACAGAAGACAATTTTTGAAAATTTTCAAGGAACTTACTTTGAAAGGCAATTAGCATTCTTTCGCAACTTTTATGCTGAAAACAATCCACGTACATTTAAAATTTTCGTATCACTTGAACGAGGGAATTTTGGACCGGCGACATTTTGGCCCGGCAACATTTCGGAATGGCGACATTTCGGAATGGCGACATTTTGAACAGGCGACATTTTGAACTGGCGACATTTTAACCCGGCGACATTTTGGACTGGTGACATTTCGGGCTGGCGACATTTTGGACCGGCGATATTTTGGACCGGCGACATTTTGGCCGCGACATTTTGGGCGTATACCTTTAAAAGCAATGAGTGAAATAATTCTTTTAAATGTGGATACTACTCGATAAGTACAGGCTAGCATAACTATTTTGGTGGCTCACTCATTCATGGCTTTGAGGGCAAAGGTCAATTGAAAATGCTACTTTTACTTGCCTTGCTTGGACCCGGATATCTGCTAAAGCCGTGAGTAACCCTCGAAAATAAGTATATGATCAACTCGCCACATGAAATACACCGCCAGCTCCGTCAATTCTAGCCGAGGACTGCAGTTACGTGCTTTTTTAGCATTCATCAGTCTGGCATAGGAGTGATCGAGGTGGAGGTGGAAAACCTCTTAAGGAAGCCAAGAGTGCCAAACAAACTGGCAGCTAATACAGAATTAAAAGATTTTCCACCTCCAGATCGGTCACTCCTATGCCGGGCTGATGAGTGCTAATAAGCACGAAACTGCAGTCCTCGGCTGGAATTGACTGAGCTGGCGGTGTATTTCATGTATTTCTGTCTTAGCCCTGCCTACACTCTCAGAAATGGACTTTCATATTCGACGAAATTTTCTTCGTTTCTGACGAAATCGCTTCCAGGGATATGCTCCGAGCGAACATTTCGTCAAATTGAGGAAACTGCTTTCGTCTCTGGTTTGAAGATGCGAATTTCGTCAAATGTAACGAAATATTTCTTCATTCTAGTTTCGTCAAATCGACAATCATTTTCGTAGTTTTGAGAGTATTAGTTTCGTCAAATTAATTTCGTCATATTTGAGCATGTTAATTTCGTAATTTTTTGAGTTTATTTCTTTTATTTTTATTTTTTGAGCTGATTAGTTTTCTTTCTTTTTTTCTTGATACTGACGAACCTCGTTAATTCGAACACGCTTAAAAAGAATTACTTCTAAAACGGACTTTTTTGTATTCTCTGTCCCATTGTTTTTTGTTTTTCGGATAAGACGAATTCTGTTAAGAGTAATCGATTTTAATGATCCATTAAAGTTCGTTTTAACGAGGTTCGACTGTATCTTATAAGATGTAGTCAAATCTTTACTTCAGAATCTTACCACCATAATTTCCCACTTTGATGCGCATAGTCACACTCACAGGCCCGTCATTTACGGGGGGGGGGTATTTATGGGGGTTGACATTTCTCTCCCCCCCCCCTTGATTTTTGAACTTTTATTCTTTACGTACGAAAGGCCGTGGTTTTAGTTAGTTCTCTATAAATACTATTTTGAAGAGTATACACCTTTTTCCACAATTGGAAAAAAAATCGAAATGACTGGCCTGCACTCCCCCCCCCCCCCCTCCGCCTAAAGCAAAAGGCAAGTATTTGTTGAAAAAAGAGACACATAAAAGATGTTAAAAAAAATTTTATTAATGTAAAAATACAAGCAGACAATTTCTTTAAAATGTAAAAATAATTATTGCAAATTCAAGTTAAAGAACAATGTGAAATGATATCTGGGAATTAGGGCTTTACGATGCATCGATGCATCGTAAAATACCGATGTACAGTACACCCTACATCATTACACCGGTTTAAAATAAAAACCTCTAAACCGATAGATCGGTGTGCTCCTCAAGTTTGCTTACATCCAAGCTTTTTTTTTTATCCAAGCAAAAAAAAAAAAACGGAAACCCGCATGTTAGTCCGGTTCCATAAACTCCCCATGATATCTAACTAAAACCACAAAAGGGGGATTTTCCTGCAAAAAATCTATTTTTTGCCGTATCTTTTCCATATTTGGCACAGAGGTTCATTCTTGATGCTCAGGAATACTCATTGAGCAGTTTCCTTCCCGCTATGGGGGGGGGGGGGGGAACAACCCTCATAGGGGATCTCCTTATAAAAGCCAAGTTTTTGTCTGATTTTTCCAAATTTGGCACAGAGGTCCTTTGGTGCTCGGGAATGCACACGCAATGGTTTTAGTCCCTCCATGGGGGGGGGGGGGCAACGCCCATGGAGTTTCTCCTTACAAAAACCAATTTCTGTCGGATTTCTTCTAAATTTGGCACAGAGGTCATTTGATGCTCGGGAATTCAAAAAGTAGTTATCGTCCCTCTATTGGGGGGGGGGGAACCCCATTGGGGGTGCTTCTTATAAAAACCACGTTTTTGTCGAATCTTTTCCAAATTTTACACAGAAGTCTTTTAATGCTCGGGAATTCAAGCAGGATAATTTTCGTTCTTCTATGGGAGGGGGTGGGCAACCCCTCATTGGGGCTATTCTTGTAAAAACCAATTTCTGTCGGATTTTTTCTAAATTTTGCACAGAGGTCGTTTGATGCTCGGGAATTCAAGCAGATTAGTTTTCCTTCCTCTATGGAGGGGGGGGGGGCATTCCCATTGGGGTTCTCCTTATAAAAAGCAAGTTTTTGTGGGATCTTTTCTGAATTTGGCACAGAACTTCTTTGATGCTCAGGAATTCTCATTGGGGAGTTTTCGTCCAGCTATTGGGGTCTTTTTTTTTTTTTTTTTTTCAAAAACCAGTTTTTATAAGATCTTTCAACAATTTGGCACAGAATTCCTTTGATGCTCGAGAGTTCCCCCATTTTAGTCCCGCTATGCATGGGGAATCCCCCGCGTGGGTTTTTGTTGGATCTATTCCAAGTTTGTACATTTGTCCTTTGATGTTTGTGAATTCCCATAGGGTAGTTTTCGTGCCAAATTTGGGAAAATTTTGACAAAAGCTTCAATTTTTGCAAGGAAAACTCCCCTAATCGGGTGTTTGCCACCTATAGCGGGAAGAATAATTCAAACTGCTTCAACTACTCGCGATGTAAGTTTGGCGATGCATCACGATGTAAAAATTCCTACATCGTCCAGTCCTACTGGGAATATAGAAGTGCTACTTCCTCAGCAGACATTGGGTTCTGGAAGAATAAGACATAGGTTACTTTTATGCAGAGTTAATCAATATTTGCTCAAGAGAAAATTGCTGGGGATTTACTTCTTCATTGCATCGCATAAAAAATTCCAGAAAAAAAAAAGATTTTTTTTAAAACTAATACCATAAATTTTAAAGAAATAGTGCAATAAAATGTACAGCTTTAAGTTTGTATATCTTTGTTCGAAAATTAGATACAGAAAATGAAATTAGATAATCTTGAAAAAAAGCTTACCTTTTTCTTTTTTCAATCGATTATTTGTCTTATTAATTTTTCTTCTATATAGAATGCTTGTTTGGCAAAATTTATGTTTAATACAGGAAGTGTATTATTGCATGCAGTACATACTTTATACTTTGAAGTACTTTGATACATACTTCATATTTACCTGTCTGGAACTTCAAGGGAAGTTAGGTACCTTTATATAACATAATTGATTAGAACTTTACTGATTTACTAAGATAGCTCCATAAGCATTAATGCAACCATGGCCAACGCTAAGACAGAATTGCAAGTAAGAGATTCAAAGGTATGTAATGAAAATAGTGACTAGCGTATCGAGAAAAGTTTACTAGTTTTTATCATATACTTTTTATTTTCCTTTCAATTTTTCAATTGAAATTTTACATAGACATTTTACTTTGTCTGCAGCAAAAACCATTACTCTAACTTAAATTTGGACTTACTAGTAGTTCATCTATGAAATGCTTCTGAAGAGAATTCCCTTTATTTTGCTGATAATTCCTTGAGGCAGCAAATATGGCAATAAAATTAATGCTGTATTTATTTCAGCTGTAGAAACTATGTATAATGGAAAAATTCATAATTATCACAAATCAGGTAACACAAATTAACATAGAATTTAGCGTACTAAATGTGAAAATAAACAACAATGAACGCTTTATAATTGTTATTATTTTCAAACATGCTGCTAACTTACCTTTTTTTTAAAATCAAGGTTACCTTCAATAATTTATTTTAAATTTGGGAAAAATTGAAAAAATATTGAAAATATTTAGCTGCAAAGCACAAAGATATAGTTCTTTATAGAAATTAATATTTTATTTGTAACTTAAAATGCTTTGTTTTAAATTAATACTTACTTTACTTCATGTTTTATTTTGCAAGTAAAACCATTCAAAAGAAAAAAAGAAAGAAACAGACTCAACAAATAGTGAAGTATTGATACAACATAAACAAGAGACAGCTGCAGAAGGGGATGACATTACATAAACAACATGGGGTGCGACTTTAATAAGTCCGGTCAATGAGCCTAACAAAAAAAAAGGGGGGGGGGGTATCATTTCCGAACCGTAAGCTGATAGCCAGTTTGCATTTATTTTTAATTGCATTAAGCGCTTTTTTTTCCCTCGATTTTTGTGGGCTTGTTTAAAAGGTTGCTAAGCAATTATTAAAAAATATTTTTATGAACACTTTTGTGAGATAAAGTTCTTAATACTTTCTGAGTATTAATTTCTTCAAAATCATATTTCATTTTGCTATTAAAATATTTCATGTAGTTTTGTTAAGAATTAACTATAGAAGATCTATTGTTTACCCATTTCAAAATATTAATCTTACCTAATGGGTAGTGCAATATTTCATTGAAAATGATAAGTGTTACGTACACTTTTGTGAGAGAGCTACTGTATAAATTATTATTGTATTGAATAAAATATTGCATGTAGAGTAGAAGAAAAAAATACCAATACTTAGAAAGGGGGTGGGGGGGGCGGAATATTTGTTTAAGAAAATAAAAATTGCAGAGGAAAAAAATTGTGAATTATTAAACAAAAACACTTCGTTCACCAGAATTATATTAGTAAAATTCATGAAGAAGAATGAAAACACATAACCATGAAACATATTCAACGTTGAAATTAAAAGCTTCAAAGTTCTATGCTATTTATCAAGGCGCTGTATTTATTATCTGCGTTGCTGTAGCGACGGTGGAATTTTTTATGTAAGTTTAAATTCGTAAAAATTCTTTGGTCATATCTGTCAATTGTCTAACGGAAATAAAGGAAGTACGTTTTCGGAAACAAATGTCAACAAGCACACATTTTCATTTGCAAATAAAAAATAACGCTAGTTAAGCCTAACGTGGAGGTGACTCAAAGTTAGTTTATACAGAATTCCAAACCAAATCGAACAGGTCATTTTCAATTTTAATGTGTTTTAAATACAACAACAAACAAAACACTAGACAAAAATGTAACAATACATAAAAGAAGGCACATTGCACATACAAATTTTAATAAATACTAACCTTTTTTATGAATCCTTTAGAATAACTGCCGTAAAATATTTTAACGAGCAAGTACAAGACTGAAACGAAAACTCCCAGAATGCACTGCAATGTGACGAAATCGAGACGAAATTATTTCGTGAAAAATTTGAGATTTCTGGTTTCGTCAAATATCACGTGATTCGGTGACGAAAGGATCGTAGAAAATAACGAAATAGTGCTCGAGGATTGCTGAATCGTCAAAATTGAGCGTTTCATTTTTGACAGTGTATAGGGCGGTAATTTACTGAATATACTCGCCACAGTTTAGTTCTGAGAAAATAGCATTGGTTTTTCTAGGCTTTAGTAGCTAAGTTGTTGATTTTTTTTTTTTTTTTTTTTGAGCAATCACGATTGCTAATTGTTCTCATCTGACTGTTCTGATGTCCTTTCATTTTATTTTTCCACCGTCACCCTCTGCAGCATCACCGTCGACCGGTTCCTCACGATGCTGTTCCTATAGCGAAAGCCGTCTCCAGGTTGCATCCATGTCCTACACACACGTACACACAAACACATACATACACACCAACACACACATACACAAACACATACGCACAACTACCCACACATTCATGCCTGCACACAGATACAAACACATACACCCACATACCCCCCCCCACACACAAACATTCATATACACAACTACCCACACACTTATGCCAGCACACAAACACACATACCTACACACATACACATACCCCCTACACACATACCCTTCCCCCCACACAAGCACACAAGCCTACATACACACACTCGTGATTGCGAAAAACATAATTTGAGTTCAAGATGTCAAAATTCAAATTAATTAATTAATTAATTATTATTTTTTTTTGAGCAATCACGATTGCTTATTGTACTCACTTGACTGTTTTGATGTCCTTTGATTTTATTTTCCCACCGCCCGCCACCCTCTGCATCATCACCGTCGACCGGCTCCTCACGATGCTGCTCCTATAGCGAAAGCCGTCTCCAGGTTGCATCCATGTCCTACACACACGCGCATACATACACAACTACACACACATATACGCACAAACACATACACACACAAATACATACAGACACCTACACATGCACACACACACCCAAACACATACACTCACACATACCCACAATCCTACAAATACATACAGACACCTACACATGCACACACAAACAAACAAATACACTCACACATACAAACAACTACCCACACATTCATGCCTGCACACAGACACAAACACATATGGCTACACACACATACACATACCCCCCCCACTCACACATTCATACACACAACTACTCACACACTTATGCCTGCACACAGACACAAACACACATGTCTACACACACATACACATACCCCTACACACAACACACATACCCTTCCCCCCACACAAACACACACGCCTACATACACACACTCGTGATTACGAAAAACATAATTTGAATTCAAAATGTCAAAATTCAAATTATTTTTATTATTATTATTTTTTTATTGGTCAAGTTTAGAGGTCAATAACTTTGTGCTATGGGTAAACAACTTAGGGTCACGGCTGCAATTATAGCTCGAGTGGTGTAGTTTAAGGTCCGGGCTGTAAACCCGTGAGTAGTGGGAAAATGGGGGTTCTGGGCCAGGAGGAGGTGGTGGTGGTGGTAACACCTCCTCCCACTCCCCCTCTGACCTTGGGGTTACGCCTCCTCCGCCTCCCACTCCCCCTCTGACCTTGGGGTTGCGCATGAATCTTGAAGAAGATGACGAGGGTATTTTCGCGCGTTTTTGAATATTTTCCCGCGTTTTTGGACTTCGTTTTAGGGAATGGCAACACTGTGTAGAAGGTAAGTTTTTGGATGGCAACGTCAAAGTTTTGGTTGTTATGACAACCAGAGTTTTTTAGTTTTCAGTTGGCAACACTTGTTGCTATGTTTTAACTTTTGGATGGCAACTTTTAAGAACGTTCGAGGCGCCATCTATCGAGAGGTTGATTTTTATTTCCGGACTTTTGAATATTTCTGCGAATTTAATTATTTTTATTTTTACAGAGTGTTGAAGTTGGGAATCGAACACGCGTTCACCAAAAGGTCTTCATAGTCGAGGGATATTAAGCACACGCGCTAACCACTCGGCTACGAAGACCTACATATGCATACACTAATTGTCATCCCAATATAATTTTCACATGAGGTAAATGCACATGGTGCCATCTGTTGAGACTTTGAAGATTTTTCCCGCGTTTTTGGACTTTGTTATTTTTTTTCTTTGTAACCTTATATGATGGTTTTCGAGTGGCAACCTGTTTAGGGTATGGCAAAACGTCACAATTGTTGTCATAAGAATGTGTGATACTTTTTGTCATGCCATCTCCATAAAGCTGTACAGAGCTATTTCCAGTGTTTTTACAAACATATTGGACTATGTCGTTTTTAGATGCACCCGCCATTATAAATGATGATAGCTCATGTATTTCTATTTTATTCTTAAACATGCATCCTAGAGAAGAGGTTGTATGGATTACGGTCCTTTATCTGAGTTTATGTTGTGTAATGGGCATCATTTATATTCTGACAGGGAAATCGGATTTTGCTGTTGATTTTCTACTTAAACCAAATGATACCTCTAATTCACTCATTACGTTCCGAGGATGATTCATTTCAACGTGTCGAATAATCATTTTTCCTGCTGCAATGAAGAAGGCTTACCTGGAACCGGCTCAAGAAGCAAGTTTTGGCGGTGTCAATGCATTATTTCGTGCTTTGGAAGGAGAAGAAAGCAAGAAAGCCATTCAGAATTATCTAGCGGGAGTCGATGCGTACACTCTGCACAAACCTGTGAGAAAGAAATTCCCGACGAATCGCGTATTCGTTCATCATAAAGATTTCCAATGGCAAGCAGACCTCGCCGATTTAGGAAGTTTACAGAAACATAATCGTGGTTATCGGTATATATTAACATGTATCGATATTTTTTCAAAATATGCATGGGCGAAGCCTTTAAAAACGAAGCAGGGCCGAGAGATTGTCGACGCTTTCCAATCTATTTTTACAGAGAGAAAACCCAAGTTACTCCAAACGGATCAAGGTGGTGAATTTAAAAATGCACTATTTCAAAAGTTTCTACGAGACAATCAAGTCAAGTTCTTCACAACTTTTAACGCAACGAAGGCTTCGGTAGTGGAAAGATTCAATCGTACTTTGAAAACTAAAATGTGGAAATATTTCACGAGTCAAAACACTTACAACTATATTGACGTGTTAGATGATTTGATAAAGAGTTATAATACTACTTACCATTCCACCATCAAGAGGGCACCTGTTGAAGTGAATGCGAATAATGAAGGACAAGTGTATTTCGCGATCTACGGAGATAATCAAGATGCGGAAAGGAAACCGTGTGTTTACAACGTTGGTGAAGTCGTTCGTATTTCTAAACAAAAACTCACTTTTGAAAAAGGATACGAGACGAATTGGACGGAGGAATTATTTATCGTCACCGAATGTGTCAAAAGAGCTATTCCCGTGTACCGTGTGAAAGATTTAATGGGTGAACCCATCCAAGGAACTTTTTATCCTCAAGAATTACAAAAAGTCAAACTGAAAGAAGATTATACTGTCGAAAAAATATTACGAAAGAGAAAAAAGGAAAACAAAACTGAATATTTTGTCAAGTTTCGTGGTTATCCGGAAAAATTTAACCAATGGATTCCGGCCTCTCATTTATCCAACCTATAAATACTTGAGACACGATATCATTTGCTCACTCTGCAAGATGGGCTCGTTCTATGTGACTTTGCCCAGCGACAGCTCATTAAACTATTTCCCAGATAATAAAATATCCCATTTTATTACACGTCTACCGACCCCAATTGAACTGACTGGACATTGGGATTGTGCGCTGGTAGAAGTCATTTACCCGCATACTTGGTATAATGTGAATCGAGAGAATAATTTAATTGGATTCGATCTAGGTGATGGAAAAGAATTAGGAAGAAATATTCCACCCGGATGTTACGAAAATGCATCCGACATTTTGAAGGCAATCAACATACCCGATCATGATAATAAGATTTCCTTCAATTACAATCACGTCACGAAACGCGTTCGTGTTAAAGTGAAAAACAATGCACGCGTTGTCTTTCATGAAGGATTATCGCAGATGTTAGGATTTCCCCCAATGGTTATAGGGGGCGATAGCGACAAAAATGTTGAACAGACCGTGTTCAGCCCGCAGATTGCAGATCCTAATGCATATTTCAGAGTGCTAATGGTTTATACAGATATTATCGAACCTCAAATCATAGGCGATGTGTATGCTCCGCTCCTGCGAACAATTAAAGTCAGCGGTTCCGACGGAGAAATGGTCAGCGTGGAATATGAAAGACCTCACTATTTGCCCGTGAGTCGAAAAATTATTGACACTATCGAAATCGTTATAAGAACCAACACAGGAATGTTAGTGCCATTCGAGCGTGGAAGATCGTACGTGAAACTTCACTTTCGTCAGAAATTCCTCTCATGATGTATATTCCATATCAATGCTGTCAAAAATCCTTTGAGGATTACTACACCCATCAATCTGGAAATGGTCTTAATTATTATCAAGGTGCACCCTATCAAAGAGGCTATGGTTTCGGAGGACTCTTTAAATCTTTCTTCAGGGCTGCAGTCCCACTTTTCAAGTCGGGTGCCAAAGCGGTCGGTAAACAAATTTTGAACAGCGGTGTTGATGTATTCAACGATGTCTCACGTGGTGAAAATCTCAAAGTGGCTGCTAAACGACGTTTGAAGGAAGCCGGCAAAAACTTGACGGATAAAGCTGCAGTTAAATTAAAGACCATGATCGGCTCCGGCAGAAGGAATAAAAAGCGCAAACTTCCCAAGAAACAAGTCAGTGTTCGTAAAACCAAGAGAGTGAAAACACATCACGATATTTTCTCTTAAAAAAAATGTCTTCTCTCATTCATCGCGATTCTCCAGTGTGTGTGAAATCAGAACTGGACTTATTCACACTGCCTCCCACTCAAGCTGCTATTGAAAAAGGACAATTTGTCGAATATCATCCCATCGCAAGCATTCGAGACGGATCGCCTCTCGAATTTTCAATATCTGGAAGCGGTGTGGAATATACAGATCTCAACGCATCCTACATTTACGTGAAAGCGAAAATCGTCAAAGCGGATGGATCCCCCATATCACCGAAAACCTCCAAGCCCGATGGATCGGAAGTTGAAGAAGTTGTAGTGCCAACCAACTTATTTCTCCATTCTCTGTTCTCACAAATCGACATCAGTTTGAATGAACGAAATATTTCATCTGCAAGCAACACTTATCCATATCGTGCATACATTGAAACTCTGCTAAATTATGGAGAAGATGCTAAGAAAAGTCAACTTACCTGTGAGCTGTTTTACAAAGATGAACAACCTGAAGAAATCGACCCCAAGGCTGTGAACGCTGGACCCGGATTGAAATCAAGATATGAGCTCAGTAAACACAGTAAAACATTTGATATGATTGGACAATTACATTGCGACTTGTTTAATCAGAACCGTCTTTTACTAAATTTGGTCGATATTAAAATTAAAATGACTCGAAGCAATGCAGCGTTTTGTCTTCTATCGTCAAAAGTGGATGCTGCATACAAAGTGGTATTAGAACATGCGTCATTATTTATACGAAAAGTTCAAGTGAGTCCTGGAGTTTCGCTAGGTCATGCGAAAGCTTTAGAAAAAAGTTCTGCCAAGTATCCCATCGACAGAGTTTTATGCAAAACTTATTCTATTTCGAAAGGAAGTTTTTCCTTCATGCAAGATAATGTATTTCTAGGTGCGATGCCGAAAAGAGTAGTGATCGCATGCATTGAAAATGCGGCTATGAATGGACAATATTCAAAGAACCCTTTCTTATTTTCACACAACGATGTAAATTTCATCTCTATTTACGTTGATGGTCAACCCGTACCAAGTAAACCTATGGAATTGGATTTTAAAAATAATAATTACATTCGTGCCTATCACAGTTTGTTTGATGGATTCAATAGTGATAAGGGTATCTATTTGTCTCGTGAACAATTCGCACGCGGAACGACACTTTACAATTTTGATCTCACAGCAGACCTATGCAACGGTCCTCATTTAAATTTACAACATCAAGGAAATTTGAGAGTTGAAATTAAATTTAGCACTGCCATCGAAGAAACGCTATCATTATTGATCTATGCCGAATTTCAAAACGTGATTGAAATTACAAAATCTCGTCACGTGTTGTGTGATTTTGCAAATTAAAATGGATTCAAATCAAATACAAAGTATTCTACAAACTGATCCAATCACCAAAAAATATTTTCTGGGTGTTTTCCCAAGTGATCATCTGAAGGACATTGTCATCGATACAACCCCCACCTGTTTTATTGCAAACGTGGATACTTCGACGGAAGCCGGAAGCCATTGGGTGGCTTTTTATGTAGACGGAAAACAATTGGAATTTTTCGATTCTTATGGGAATCCGCCTTCTTTTTTCAAAGGACACATTGATGATTTTGTATCACAATTTTCAAATGTAAACTTTAATCCCATGACATTGCAAAGTAATGTCACGGCAGTATGTGGTTAATATTGTATTTATTATTTGTATTCAAAATGTCCCCGTGGACATTCCTTGAAAAATATATTGTCTTCTTTTATAGATTCACATGTTTGTAATGATAAGATTGTATACAATTTTGTAGCAAAACATTTTCATGTATTTCCGAATTTTAATCAATAAATATATTTAAACGAATATTTTCTTTGTCTGTCTCTCATTCGCCATGGAGTTTCCAAAGTTGGAGGTTCCTTTTACGATGGTCGCAGCCGGACCAACTTCTTCGGGAAAGTCATTTTTCGTTGCCGATCTCATCAAACATAAACGTGAGATGTTTTCAATCATCCCGGACAAAATTGTATGGTTCTATGGAATCTATCAAGAATTATATGATACGATCCCAGATGTGACGTTTGTGGAAGGATTTCCTTCAAATTATCGAGAGTATTTAGGGAATTATACGGTTTACATAATTGATGATTTAATGCATTCTTGCGGTAAAAATGAAGTCATGACTAAATTGTTCACGCGTGGAAGTCATCATATGAATATATCTGTAATTTTCATCACACAAAACTTTTTCCACAAAGGAAAAGAAATGCGTGAAATTACTTTAAACGCACATTATATTCTTCTTTTCAAAAATAGGAGAGATTTGAGTCAAGTGACTCATTTAGGAAAACAAATTTTTCCAAGACATTTAAAATTTTTTCAAGAAGTGTATGAGGATGCGACGAAGGAGAAATTTTCATATCTATTAATCGATTTGAAAAATGATACACCCGAGGAAATGCGCCTGCGCACAAATATTTTACCCAATCAAACTCAATATATATACCAGCGGAAAATAGTATAAAGTGAAAGGATATAAATAATAACATTCATTTGTCATCATGACAATTACCAAGCAACAGCTGAGCGAGCTACATCTTCTGCAGATTTGTCCAGCAAAACTTCAAAAAGAGTTATTAAAAAAGATTGATGTGAAATGTATCAAGGCAATTTGTGAGTGCTGTCACAACACATTGAAAGGAAATATTCCTCTATCGAAACATCAAAAGAAGAAATTGTCAAAACACAAGACTACACTACGTAAGTTGGCAAATCGCAAATTAGCATTGTCAAAAAAGCGGAAGTTAGTCATTCAAAAAGGAGGATTTTTAAATTTCCTCATTCCTGCAGCTGTAAGCGTCCTGTCAACTATTCTTGGAAATGGAACACGCTAAGAAATATTCCCTAGTTCCAGAAGAAATATTTCTGAAACATACAGTCACTTCCAATCAGTTGAGTGAATTGGATCGTGAAATGTTAAAGATTTTACAGAGCAAGTTAGCTGATTATGAAAAGTTATTGAAATATACAGAATTGCTACAAAGGAAGTTGAACATGACAGAATTCAACCCAAGATGGACCCAACCTCAAGAAAATAAAGTTATTGAAAAAGAAGAAGAAAGAAAAAAACCAAAAACTGAAAATTATGAACCTACGATACTGAAAAGTGTTGCAAAGAATTACCTGCATCAAGCAAGAAATCTGTTGGATCTCCTGAAGAAACATTCCGATCTTTTATCATGGAATGAAAAAGGACAAATTATTTATAAAAAACAAAACATTCCGAATAGTAATATTGCGGATCTGATGAAATTAATTTTCAGCAATCGAAAAAATATTCATGTACCATGGAAAGATGAATTTTTACACACGTTAAATGAAATAAATGTACCCAAACATTTTGTGAAAAATAAGTATTTAACAGATGTGACTCCAACTTTTGTACCTAAAGCTGTCAATGTACCTTCGTCTCTCGATACACCTAGAAAGAAAAGGGCGAAAAGACAGCCCGATTTTGTATGGGATACTATGTATCAATAAAATATTTTAGTTCATTAATTCCGTCTCGTTATTATTTTCGATGCATGCAAATGAAAACAATAAAAGCAGTTAAATGGAATAATACATTTATTGAACAAATAAAAATAGTATATACAAAAACTACTTACAAATCAGACATTCTGGCTTTCAAATAATCCAAGGTGAACATTTCAATTTGAGTCTCACATAAACATATTTTTTCGGAAATACTATCGCAAAGTTCACAAAAGTTCATGGTGATGAAGATAAACTCGTTTTCACACAATAGGGTATATTTCTCTTTTGTGGTTAACGACATACATTCATGTCTTCTTTGTGAGGGATGATCTACCTTACATCCACCACACTCAAAGTTTTTTAATACAGTTCCACGCATTTCTTCAATGAAGCAATCGTGCGCAAGTTCAGGCGCTACAACTTCATCAATCGTTGGAGCTTGAATATTTTTTCGTTCAACACGAAGCATTTCACGAAATATGGTGAAAATTGCACGGAGGATCTCTCCTAGAATAGTATCATCTTCTTCTTTCAAAATTTTTCTAACGTCTTCTCGTAATAAAATGGGAGGTTTTTGTATACACATTTTACCGTCGACTTCTTCTAACTGATGCACTTCGCACTGCTTTTCTCTGGTAATAACAATAGCATCCGTTCCAACGACAAAGTTACTACTCGCGTAGTGGGAATTAAAGTCCCACATTTTAGTTAAAAAATGCAGCCAACTCGGTGGTTGAAAATTCACTTCGGCACCCGAAACAGTATTTTCTAACTGAATTACGATTTTTCCATTTTGTCGTAGGCATACACTAATGTTCAAATCTGTCGGTAAACTTCTAATGTTGTTCTTTTTCTCTTCAAAACTTTGAAGGGGGCTCGAAAGGAACTTTTCCAACCAATCGTCCCGAGGGAATGTAGGGTTTTCTCCTTCACTAAGTGGAGAAACGACGGGGGAGGGATCCACTGAGGCATGAGGCGAAGCAAAGTTCATTGTTGTATCGCTTTCTTGAGACATGATGCTTGTCGAAATTTCAGGCTGGTTCAAGAGGGGGGCATCATCATCCAGTGCCATTCTCATTCGTTTCGCTGTAGGTGGGTTTGCGTCACTCATGATGTTTCGAAATGTAATGCTAATCCTCGGTAAAGTCACAGTTCTGTCAGGTTTAATTCCATGCGTAAATAGTTCATTGGTAGGTGGTAGCATCACATATAAACTGCCATGGCGACATAGTAATTCTTGAGATTGAAATCCACGTCTTTCAAATGTTAGCGTTCTGGATGCACCCAGACTCACACAAGCAACACCGTTGGAGGGGCCGTCTTTATGCGAGCCCAATGCCGGGTCCCATCGGGAAAATAGTTCAATAACGCGTAGTTGTACGATTGTCCAGTCGCAGCTTCCACATCTTCTTTTATTCGCAACATCACCGGAGTCCATTCGTGTGCAGGGTTCGACGTGCCAGAGTATTGGTAATCAAGTCCAGTATCTCCGAATGCGAAGCTTTTGCGTTTTGGGGTATAGTGTCTCCCATGGACGATCACATTGATAGTCTGGAACGGCAATTTCAGCAGTTCATTGAATATGTTGTTGGCGACTTCACGAGTGTAGAATTGTTCTTTAACTAGAACATTCAAACCATTCGCACTTAGTAAGTAATCCATTCTTGAAGAGAGAGAGAGAGAGAGCACCGAGCAACTGAACACCACACACAAAAATCTGAGCGAGAATGAAAATTTTATCAAGATAACAACCTCACTTCCTGTCGTGGCGCTGTAATCGCTCTGATTGATAATCACAAGATAGTTAATCATCGACCTCACGTGCCCAGAGGAAGGGACATAGCAATGACATCTTATCAATGCTTAATCAGCTGATTCACCGTCCTGTGTTTTCAGACTGTGTCCATCCGGTGCTTAATCATCACTGACCGAAGGGTAATCATTATCAACGCGTGTGATGATTAATCTATATTCGATCATGTGATCTTCAACCTTTCGTATGAGTCGACCTGATTAGAATTGACTCATTTGCACGTTGTAAGTTGCCATGCAAAGAGGTTTAAATCGCTTAGGATTGAACATTGACGATTTTGATGTTCGCATTGAGTGAGGCTAATATCATGACAAGTCCAATTTCAAAACGTTTTGCGATTCGAGATGTGGATGATTTCCCTCTCTTCAATCATCCTGAAACGGTAATTGCATCGGACAGCTCTCCTCTACGAAAAAAAGTTCCGAGTCGATACACCGCATCTCAATCTGTTTTTGAAAGTTGTGAATTAAACATTGTGAATGCTGTGGACGAGAAGTGTACTCCTACCGAACAAATTGAACTTCCAACGTTGAAGAAACCCCCCGCACCATCAACAAGCTTGACCGAAGAAAACGAACCCCATCAGATTCTCAATATGAACGAAAGACCTCCCATGGGGTTGACTCCCATTCTTCCTTCCGATGACCGGGTTGATGCAAATCTAAAAGGTACCCTTCCACGATTTGCTGAGAGAAAGATAAAAGCTTATGATTTACAATTGGGAACCTTTCTATATGTTGTGGTTAAACCAAATGGAAGTATAGTAATGATGATTGAAGATTGCAGTAATGGAAAAAAAATTAATTTCTCACCTCACGCTTTCGTCGACTTCATGGGAAAAATGTGCAGTTTTAATCTTGTGTATAAAGACTGCAGTTTTGTTGCATACAATGAAATAATTGTATTTAATGTAGCAGGACAATGTACAATGTATCATGTTGATATCTCTGAATCGAATGTTATATTCAACAATGAAAAATTCGTACTTCATAGTGAATCTGCGAAGTGCTTAGTGAATAGTTTTTGCATGATTATGGAAAAATTACTCGAAATAATGTTTTCAACGATTTTACAAGATATGATCCGTGTTTATCGTGATGAATTTAAACCGAAAAAAGTGATTAACGAACATAGTAAAATTCATAAGCGTATGTTGAGCAGTATGCATGATTGTCTGAACGAAAACTATCGCTGTGCGAGATGTAAAATATTGTATCAATCGCAATCGAAACATGAGTGTATGTCGCAAAACTTTCATTCGAAATATCTATGCAGCGAAAATTATATTTTTCTAACTGTTAATTTAAATGAACTTGCAAGTAAAATTTCACAATCGGTTTGGATATATGATAGTATGATACAAGAAATTGATTTTAAATATTTTAAAAGTCTAAACACCTATCTGTAAGTACTTTCATTATTATTAGTAATGTGTATGTTTAAATTAATGTATTTGGTTCAATTTCTCTGTTTTTATTTGTATGTATTTTCAACTATGACAATTTATTTTATACATTTTTTTTTTAAATAATAGTTTGAGAAAAAATATTATATGAATAAAACTATTTAAAGACTTAGAAGAAACGCTAGAATGAAATCATTTGAGAAATGTTTTCCTTCCATTGTGTGTATGTGTGAAAGAGAGAGAGAGAAGTTCTTATCTTCCTCCCCTTTGACCATTTGTGGTTTTCGCGTGTTCACTGATGCGTGAATTCGTTGACGCATAGCATACGGAGAAAGACTAACGTTTCAAAAGGAGGGGAACATTCAATGTTTATTTTCGGAAGGGGAATCGTAAAAAGTTGCATTTCATTTCAGCACATTTTAAAGGGACTTGTGATTTTTAGCACTTCTAGAGCCCTTCTTTGATTTTTTTTTTTTTGAGAAAATTTTATTTTAGGAAATTTTATTTAAGAAAAATTTTATTTCAGGAAATGATTTGACATATTCCAAATTAGCTGCATTGGTATGCATCGGCTGATGAAAAAAAAAAAAAAGTTGATGGGGTGTATTTGATACACCGGGCTGGTTGGTGGGACCATCAACTTAAAACAAAAGTTTATTTTCAATCTTAAAGATCCTATTTCACTCTGTAAAAATAAAAATAATTAAATTCGCGAAACTTTGGTTGTCTTGACAACCATTCGTCGAAATTATTCAAAGTCCGAAAAAAAAAAGAATCACCGAAAGAATGATAAATATAACAGAGTTGGGATTTATTTTTACAAGTATAATAAATGCATGAAAATAATAAAATGACAGTGTAAACGATTAATAACGCGATTAAAACATAACTCATGAAAATGTATAAATCATATTGAATATTAAAGCTGATTGGTACTATGAAAAAAAAAAAAAGTTTTGTGAAAAATATTTAAAGTTTGAAAACGCTCGAAAATAATCAAAAGAACGAAAGACGTCGAATTAGTCTAAGACCTGAATGTAAAAAATATTCGAACTCTAAAATGAATAATCAAATTCATGAAAAATAATCCAAGTTTATAAAGCATTGAAATAATCAAATTCGCGAAAAATATTCAAAAAATAATTAAATTCGCGAAACTTTGGTTGTCTTGACAACCATTCGTCGAAATTATTCAAAGTCCAGAAAAAAATACTCAAAGTCACGATAGATGGCGCCATGTGCATTTACCTCATGTGAAAATTATATTGAGTTTCATTTTAACTTCCTCTAGATCGAAAGCATTGGTGGCTTAATTGGCATGCGCGTCAATTAAAGCGTCAATGCTTTTTGGTGGACGCGTGTTCGATTCCCGGCCGCGACATTCTGTAAAAATAAAAATAATTAAATTCGCGGAAATATTCAAAGTTCGGAAATAAAAAATCAACCTCTCAATAGATGGCGCCAGGAGCATTGCAAAAATAAAATCTTCAAATTTCGCGTAAAAATATTCACATCCGAAACTTCTACGTTGAATGTTGCCATCCCAAAACTCGTAAAAGGTTACGAAAAACAAGTGTTGCCAACCGAAAACTAAAAACTTTGTCGTTGTCATCCAAAAACTTACCTTCTACACAGTGTTGCTATTCCCTAAAACGAAGTCCAAAAACGCGGGAAAATATTCAAAAACGCGCGAAAAACCTTCATAACCTTTCACGGTGCGGAAACGCAGACGAGCGAAAACGAGGAAGAGCGAAAACGCGGGAAAACCTCGTCACCTTCTTCAAGATTCATGCGCAACCCCAAGGTCAGAGGGGGAGTGGGAGGAGGTGTTACCACCACCACCACCTCCTCCTGGCCCAGAACCCCCATTTTCCCACTACTCCCGTGGCAACTAATCAACTTTTTTAATTGCACGGTCTCAAAGTTGATAATTTGAAACAAAAGCTATCTAAGTTTTAGGTTAATGGGGTCGTTTCCGAAATCTCAAAAGTTTTTTTTTTTCCCTGAAAAAATCTGCTTAAAAGCATAGGATCTGACCTTTTTAAAATAATTTGACAAAGTTTAATATTTTTAAAAAATTATTTTAATTGATGCGCTGATTCAATTTCTTTTTTACGTTCATTTCATCCGTGCGTGCTTCACGGAAGCGCATTCACACATAGCATGCATGCTTCATGTATAACATGCATGAATGTTATTTTGCATCATGCAAATCATGCATCATGAAAATTTGCATGCATATTTTGTTCATGCAAATTTTCCCCATTTTGGGGAAATCTGGTGCTCTCTGGGGAAATTTTGGGGAAATGGGTTTTGAGGGGAATTCTTTGGGGAAATTTTTTTTTCTTTGGGAAAACCTGGGGAAAAAAAATTTGGGGGAAAAAATATAATTAAATTTGCCTCTTGACATCTGGTAGTTACATTAATTGTATCAAACAGCGTTGGTTTAGCTTTGCTTAACTTTATGGAATTCGTATTTCGTATTATGTGGAATATTATGCTACGGAATTTGCATTAATAGTTCTGCGTGAGTTATTAGTTGATACATGAAATAGGCAAAAAGAAGTGTGATGAAGAATGTTCTTGGATAAAATATATACAAAAATCATGGTTTAAATATACATACAGAAGCAGAGTAGTAAATGTGAGTAGAATTTTTTTTTTGGGCTATTTCTTATCTCTCGGTCAGGCACCTGTACTTATGACTAGTGGCACCCGCACGGCTTTGCCCGTAGTAGAAAATTAAGAGGTATTTTGGTTCCCCTGTACATTTACAAATAATGCATGATGAATTTCTCGCCAATTAGCTTGCCCACTTTACGGTTCCACATTATGATAAGTTGGTAATTTAGTCGTCCATCTAATGATAATTTTGCTCGGGAAAATGTTCTTAAAATTGGAATAGAAAAAAACAAAATTAAATATTCGCAAAATCGCTTAAAGGTGCACACCCCCATGCTACAAACTGATTCTTTGCTAAATTTCATGAAAATCAGTCGAACGGTCTAGGTGCTATGCGCGTCACAGAGATCCTGACAGAGAGAGAGATCCGGAACGAGAGACTTTCAGCTTTATTATTAGTTAGTGAAGATAAAAATAGATAAAGACAAAAAAAAAAAAAAAAACGGGAAGAAAAAAAAAAAAAGTTGGGGAATTTTATAAGAAAATTAGGCTATTTGGGGCGAAAAAATTAATTCAAGAGACAAAAATATCAGAGGAAGTCGATTCATTTTATGAAAATATTAGTGGAAAAATAATTTTTGAATTTGGGGAATTTTGACAGAAAACATCGCTTTTTGGGGAAAAGTTGGAAGGGAATTGGGGAAATCTGGATTTGACCATCTGGTAACACTCAGTAAGCGTAAAACGAATATTTAATTCGCTTCTGAATTATCATAATCTGGAAACACGGTAGGCGGCAGGCGTATACATTAGGGTGGAACGAAAATGACCTTAAAATTTTTTTTCAATTTTTTTGGTTTGCCGTAGGGGGGGGGGAGTTGTCATTTAAGCTTAAAAAGAAGCAGAAGAAATTTCATTGCTTTACTACAACATCTTTAGGTGCCGCAACGAGCTTAAAGTTTGATAATAACCAAAATTTCCATTTAACAATGAAATTCCTTTTTATGCTTTCCTACTGTATATAACGACAAAAAATATGACAGTAAATACATTTTTTAAGCATTACATTAGGAAAAAAATACTAATTACAAAATACGGTTTAAAAACGAGCTGATGTGTGCATCACATGACTTCCTTTTACACCAATTTAATGTTATTTCTCTATTATTGCAATTTTAATGTGATTCTCTCTCTAACTCTCTAAATATCACCAACAATGGCTACATTAAAACCAGATTTAAAAAAAAAATAGCCAAATTTGTCGCCAAGTTGGCGAAAAAATTTGGCAACAAAACGGCTACCAAAAGACTGGCGATATATCGCCAAGTGTCCGCCAAATTGTAACACCACTTGAGTTTGCATCGAAATTAACAATGAATTCCCCCCAAAAAGGGGCAAAAGTCCCCGTTAGAAACACCCGAATGCAACCAAAAAAGGAGGTGCACAGCTAAACCTCACTAGGAGTCTACGTACCAAATTTCAACTTTCTAGGACATTACGTTCTTGAGTTATGCGACATACATACGCACATACGTACATACAGACGTCACGAGAAAACTCGTTGTAATTAACTCGGGAAACTTCAAAATGGATATTTCGAGCGTCTATACGTTCTTAGGTACATATGTACGTGTGGTCGGGTCGAAAAAAAAAAACTCAGCATTCATTTGGGGGTGAGCAAAATGGAAATTAAGGCCGATTTTTGAGTGAACATTTTTTCGCGAATACAATACTTCCTTTTTTGTAAAAGGAAGTAAAAAAGAGTCACCACTGAGCTGAATATATGTTTTTTTAATCTCATTCTTATAAAATAACAAATCAGGAATGGCTAGGTATATTTGGCAGGAGAACAATTAATTTATAAGAAGCACAAAAAAAAAAAAAAAAAAAAAATCGTCGCCAAGTTGGCGAAAAAACTTGGCGACCAAAAGCTTGGCGATACGTCACCAAGTGTTTACCAAATTATAACACCACTTAAGTTTGCATTGATATTAACAATGATTTCCCCCCAAAAAGGTGCAAAAGACCCCCTTAGGAACATCCGAAAGCAACCAAAAGGGGAGGTGCACAACTAGACCCCACTACGAGTCTATGTACCAAATTTCAACTTTCTAGGACATACCATTTTTGAGTTATGCGAGATACATACGCACATACGCACATACGCACATACACACATACGCACATACATACAGACGTCACGAGAAAAGTCGTTGTAATTACCTCGGTGATGGTCAAAATGGATATTTCGCGTGTCTATACATTCTTAGGCACTTTTCCGCATGTGGTCGAATCGAAAAAAAAACCTCAACATTCATTTGGGGGTGAGCAAAATGGAAATTAAGGGCGATTTTTGAGTGAAAATTTTTTCGCGAATACAATACTTCCTTTTTTGTAAAAGGAAGTAAAAATCATAATCTTTACAAATAATAAAGCTGAAAGTCTGTCTGGAGATCTAGATCTCTGTCAGGATATCTGTGACTCGCATAGCGCCTAGACCGTTCTGCCGATTTTCATGAAATTTGGAACAAAGTTAGTTTGTAACATAGGAGGTGTGCACCTCGAAGCGATTTTTCGAAAATTCGATTTTGTTCCTTTTCTATTCCAATTTTAATCACATTTACCCGAGCAAAATTATAAGATGGGCGAGTAAATTGCCAAGTTGTCATAACGTGGAACCGTAACATGGGCAAGCCAATTGGCGAGAAATTCTTCTTACATTATTTGTAAATATACAAGCAAACCAAATGACCATTTAATTTTTCTACAACGGTCAAAGCCGTGCAGGTATCACAAGTATACTATAAAAGACATTAACAATTCCATGTTTACCATTTAAAGTATTCTTAATGATTGTAAATAAATGGTTAAACCTGTATGATGTTTGTGTCTACTTCTTTGAGACATTAAAGTGTTTTTTTTTTCCTTGTACCAAATAACTCTTTTTTCCAAATAACTCTTGAGTGAATTTTTCGTCTCCTACGACTGAACCATACTTTTTAAGAGCCGCTTAGGGTTTACAAGTTTCAGTTTGAGGGATTCACTAGACAAATGTTTTACAAAGGGGGGTTCGGTTATTTCATTTTCACCCCATGATGAGATCAAATCGATGTAATCTTTGGCAGAAAAAATTATTTGTTGAACTTTAAACTTCTTAACCCCGCCTCTACTTTGTGTTCTTGCATTCAACACACGTCATAATCCAAGTTCTCTTACATTTCTACGCTCTTTGCATAACATAGCCAAATGGAGATTTTCTGTTGCATCAAAATACCCATTTTTTATATAACCCGGTCTATAATGTTCTTAAAATCATGAGAGAGATATCGTGAATGTAAGATACGTTCAAATAAATGTTTAGAGCCGTAAGTACGAGAAGGTTTTAACTTGATGTTAAACCACACAGGAGCATATGCATTGCCCACTTGATCCGTACAAGAAACGGATCCTTTCTTGAAAATGTATGAATGAATAATAATTACTATTAACATATTTCAGTATTATTATTTGTTTCAAACAATTTTAGCGAAATGCCACGCCCATATAAAGGAAACTATACTTTACTACACTTTAACAATGTACTGAGTCTGAGTCTTGAGATTTTCAGTCTGATTTTTAGTTGCCACGTACAATCGAAATATACGGTTTGAAAATGTAAGTCATCTGGAGTGGGGAAGTTTTCCCAGGTACCTTGAAGATAAATCTAGTGAGCAAGTTCCACTTGATTTAGTGACACACATATCCAATACATATTTGTGATCGGTACTTATGTCCTGTATGTTCTCAAAAAGAAGGTTCTTTTCAATAGGTAAGGAAGTTACCACAGGAAGATTAGAACAGGTTTCCAGCTGTTAACCTATTTTGTCTTTAAATTCGTTTGATTCTTTTGTTCTACCATCTAAGAATCTATTAGGCTTCTATTCCTGTTGTCTCAAAGAAGCTCTTGACCAAATGTAATCTATTCCGGAAACTAAAAAGTCATATATTTTTCACTTACAGAAAGATCTTTTCCAGTCGCACTTTTTAGGTCCTGTCTAATAAAACAGTAGCATTTCATTTCATCTTCGTAAATAGGTAGTAAAACTTCATTGAAATCGCTGAAGGTTCCAAAAGTAGGGCATTCTGATGTTTGTCTCGTCTGCACTTGTTTACACTGAGTCATTGCAACTCACAACAATGAAGTATCTTACCAACTAACGAAATTTTACGTCACTCACTAACTCAACTTAACAAAGAAATTGACACCTGATCTAAGCTTAGCCCCACTCACACAAATCACTGCTGACCAGCCCCGCCCCATTTAAACATCCGCTGCTGCAATGACTCAAGCTCCCAGATGCCAGTGAATTCGGCAAAAAGCGCGTTTTTGCGAAACTTACTTTGCTCTTGCGGCACCTCAAGATAAAATCCGAACAACAACAACAAAAAGTTATTGTGTGACCTGTTGAGCATAAAAATTGCTTTTCGACAGCATTTGAAGCAAAAAGATAAATTTGAAATTTTTTTTTTTTAAATTAAAATGTAGCAAAAATTGCAATTTCGCAAAACTTCATGCTTTTTGCGGCACCTCAAGACGTGCTTCAATATTTTTCATATTTTTTTTGCATCTTGTTTTCATGAAAAGGCAACTTTTCCGCACTACGGCAAATTGAAAATCAAAAACTTTTTTTTTCGTTCCACCCTAGTATACATTCATCGCACCAGTGAAGTATAATGCAGCTCTGGCTAGTTGAGCTGTGACCTTGACAGTATTTACCTGTTTTAAGGGAGTTCAGTGAAAAAAAATGTGTTATTGGCTCGGATTTTAGTTGGAATATTTTTGAAAAACTACTAAGAAAGTTTCTCAGCTCAGCACCAATTACCCGTCCCTATTCTCCGAAACAGAGGTAAACATTGCCAGAGTCGGAGTTTAACTTCTCAGAGCCTCACTATACATCACTTGTGATGTCAAAGACCACGCATTGTTTGAAAAACCGACATTTTAAAAAAATAATTAAAAATTAAACGTTTTGAAAATAGAAGATTTTTTCTCTCCGTCTTATTTATTTATTTATTTTTATTTTATTCATTTATTTATTTATTTATTTATTTTTTGCTTACTTTATCAACTTCAGTGACTAAAAGTAGTACTTTTGACTGATGGATACAACCCCATTTCTCGAAATCTCCTGAGAGAATAACTTTGAGCAAGAACTGTAATTATACTCAACGTGTTGTAGTTTTAGACTAATGTCAGAAACCTGTGGGATCTAATCAGCTTTCATAATTTAACGGTGTCAAAAATTATGATTTTATTATAAAAGAGAGCTTTTTTCACGAGTTTGCATGCGTGATACACAAAATCTAATGACGTTAAACTCACAAAAATCCTAGAACGCATCAACAGTCAATTCGCTTGTGTGGACTTCGGCTATTTACTTTGTCCCCTGGGGCTTAGGAGGGGAAAGAAATCAACTGTTTCTAAACGCTTTTTTCACATAGAGTAAACAAATTACATTTTTTTTTTAATTGCAACATTTTAAAAAATGTTAAATGGGAGCTTAAATGTATTATGTTCAATAAAAAATTGCTTGAAGTGGTCCACTCAGCGTTTGGCCCAGTCGGGGATCCCCGACTAGCCGACCTGGTCAGTCCGCCCCTGTATATATATATATATATATATATAATATATATAGCATTCATAATCGTTTGAATCACTGTCACAGTATTTCTTGTATCCTCCGTTCAGGATTTAATTAAGTAATAGAATTTTCTACAGACGGAAGTACTAGCAGCTCATAACAGAGGTTTAGAATCACAAGTTAGCCCTTTTCAACTCTGGGTCTTCATAGTGAAGCTACAGAATTTAGTGTGAAAGAATTTCAGCATTATTCTCTTTGAAGTCAAATAGGTCCTTAACTTTGTGTATCCTCCGTTCTTGAGTAAAAAAAAAAATTGTTTGCGTACAAAAAAAAAAAAAAAAAAAAAAAAAAAAAAAAAGTTAAAATTGAATCACTTTTTTTAAAGTAAATTCTAAACAACATGTTGCGTTAACCCTAAATCAACACAATGATCATAGCAAAACATAAGTATTTGTATCCTCCGTTTCTGTATCCTCCGTTACAGTATAGATATAATGGAGGATATACAGTTGGGAATGGAGCATACAACTTTCTTTAAAAATCCATTTTAAGAAAGATATGTACATTTTAATCAGTTCAAATCGTGCTCCTCATACAAGATGCAATGTTTATTAAAATGAAAAGTTTTAAAATAACATTTAAAATATATATTTATTCTATCCGTTACCCTCCGCTCACATCCAAAATTTTAACTACAAAAGAAAATTACAAAATAACCGATAAAGAATGTGACTATGTGAGAGTAAAAAGGTGACTAGAAGGAACAATATAAAGTAACTTTTAAAAAAATTAATTTTTTTTATGAATTCCAACTATAAAAACCTACGTTTTTTGTATAATGACCCTCTCGCGAGATTAGCCAAGTTATTGTGATGGTATTCATGTTATAATAACTCCATAAATTCCTCTACCTTCAATTTCATTTTATAACTAAATCAGCGCTGATTTTGTCTGCCATTTCAGTTTTTTTTTTTTACTGTCTCTTTCTAAACTCTTAGAACCGACTGCTAAAATTATTTGTGCGGGTACTGGTGACCTATAAGGAGCAAATATTTCAAAAAAGCCTCCTTTATGTGACTCTTTTACTCAATTCTGCCATTTTTCTCGAAAATATAGACGACCACGATTTGACACGTAATTCTAAATCTTCCACAAAAATCTTTAGTCTTTACTTTCCAAATTCGAGAATTTAAACTCCGATAATAATCGACGCTTCAACACAGTAATACGGATTTTCTGGGGGCTAACATACAAAAACGGTTGTATGAGACAAAGTTCTGTGCATCCAGTCACATTTAAGTGATCGAATAGCGTTTTTTCGGCTGAACACCCAGGAACCTAAAACTAGCTTCAAGTTGATCAGAAACGAGGTGATGTGCGCATCACATGAATTCCTTTTACTCCAATTTATTGTAATTTTCTCATTATTGGCAGTTTTAATGTGATTCAATAGTTTACTCTCTAAATATCACCAACAGTGGCCAAATTGAAACCAGATTTAAAAAAAAAAAAAACAAATAAAAAAAAATCGCCAAATTTGTCACTAAGTTGGTGACAAATTTTTGTGTGAAAATTTTTTCGCGAATACAATACTTCCTTTTTTGTAAAAGGAAGTAAAAGCAACTTGACTGTTCAGTGGTACCCAGGTCATACATTTTGGGAATGGGGGGGAGGGGGTGTCAGACCCGCCACTTTGAGAGTATTTTCAGGGAAGGAGGGAGTATATGCTAAACACAAAAAACCTCAAAATCCACGCCCACTACGTGTAAATGCTTTAGTTTTCCAGAGTCTAAAGATGGGGCGGGACGGATGAAATTAGGAAAAGAGACATTAGACATCATAGGGGAAAAAAAACCCACCATTGATGAATAGTAATAGTCAAAACTTACCATATAAGGACATTTTTAGGGAGATCGTAGGAGCACTCATGTTGTCGTTATTCAACAAGAATGAGGGTATTTTTACAGGAACCTAGTTAAAATCCTTATTTTACCGTTGTTTCGTTCAGAATTTACATTTGACGTTTCGTTTGTTTCAGGCCAGTCATTTCAAAAGTTTCCGGGCAAGGTGCAAAGGGTTTGTATTCATTACATTTGACAGAGAAAAAACAAAAAAATACACACAAATATTCGTAATTACATTGTTTCTAAAATCCAGGGGATGTCAATTGACAACCCCCCCCCCCCCCCGATCGCCCAAATGACGGGCATGGTTTGTTTCCATACTACTTCAAAACAGTTTTTGCACAATGTGCCACACAGCAACAAAACAAACCACTTAAGTTGTTTAGAATTGTTATTTACAATTAGTGATTGCAATACCAGTGTACTGGTATACCGAATATCTGTATTTCGAGCAACTTTGCAATTTCGTAACACCAGTATTTGCTGTGGTACAATACCGGTATTTTAGGTATTAGCTGAAAAAAAAGTTTCAATTAAAGAATTTTCAATTTAACTTATTAAATATCTACTTATATTTTACATGTTTATTTCTTTTTCCATGATACAGAACCAAAATCAATCTATAGATGTAAAAATTTGGCTTCAAAAGCACGAGCTAATAAAATATCATTAAACAAAAGTAGCAGAAAGAATGCAAAAGGATATTTTTATTACTTGATGGTGAGATGAATTACATTTTTGTGTGCTTTAGTGAACCATTTTTTAATTTTTTTCTATTTCCCTGATCTCATTTTGTGAAAGTTAACTTCGAGTGTAATTTCGAGTGAATTTGTTCTATGAATAATTTATTTTCCAACCATCCATTGCAACAATACTTTATCGCATTTTCTTTAAATATTTGTCTCAACAGTACTGAATTTGGGCAAAAAAGCTTTTCCATGTTAGTAAAACAAATGGTAATTTGTTATCACCGGTATTGATTTATTGTCATGTCTCGCTTTATACTTGGCAAGATACTATTTAGAAATTACATAGTGTCTTGAAAAATTGCAAAAAGGTTAAGCATAATCTTTTGAAACATATTTTCAGATATTTACATAATTATATTTGTAAAGAATTTTGAAAAGAGCGCGAAAACAAATAAGAAAAACTAACAAGATCAAGTTTATCGTAAATTTCAAACCAAACGGCTAATAATTAAAATCAAACACAAACCTGTCTTGCTCAAGAGAAAATTGTTTTAATATTGGAGAAGTATCGTCTCTCGGAAAAAAAATTACAACTAACTGTAAATCTAAAAAAATATATGTAATAATAATACACACAATACTAAAGAAACATGCACGTGCCAAAAGATTTTCCAAAAATAACACGAAAGAGACCGAATTATTTGAAGATAAAGGACTTATTTTGGAGGAGGTGTATCGCGCATTGTTAACAGAACCACCGACCTGCATGAATTCAGAAAGAGTATTTTCAATTGTTGGAAGGTTGAGAACTAAATGAGTTAAAGGCCTAGGGACAATTCAATACATGCATTATGTTTTTTTACTATTATTTATTTTTTATTATGACATTTTTTCCTTCATTTTATACTTGTTTACAATACGTGCTCAAAAATACAATTTTTGCACGAAATTATGAAATGTGGCAGCGAAACTATATGTTTTCAAGCATTTTTTGAGAAATTTTAAATACCAATATAAATACCGGTATTCCAGATAGCACGTTTTAAAAATACCGAATACCGGTATTGAATTTTCGGTCCGGTATTGCAATCCCTACTTACACAATCCTAAACTCAAACAACCTCAAAGGAAACATAGTACACAAAGGAAAGCAAAACAATTTCAACTGTGCGTCAAAATAAATTTACCCTTTCGGCCGAGCTAAATCAACAAAACGTGATTTTCGCCTGGTTAGTTGCGTGCAGGGAATATAATATTGGACAGGACTCCGTATCGAAGAAGTGATTTTTAATAACATTTGTAAAATGAAACAGCTTTTACTTACGTTAAAGTTCAAAGCAACAACGCATCGCCATTTTCGGATCTAAATTTGAAGACTGCAACTCAGTCAGCAACTCACGACTTGGTAAAAATTCAGCTGGCAGCTTTGATACCCGTGCCGACGTTAAAAACCGGAAGGCAAGATTTACACGTCTTGAGTTCACTTCGGCATTCCGGCAAATTATAATTCTCTTAGGTTTATCTTCATTGTATTTTTTTCATGACAAAAAAGGAACCGAATTTTTAATCAATGGTGAAAATCTTTTCGTTGACAAAATTTAGTTTTAGAAATTCAGTTATTGAAATAATCCCCCTCCCCTCAAATAGAATCCGATCACCGCCCGAATCGGAGCAAAGGCACCATTTTAAGGCGAAATGTTTGAAAGTTGTTAACAACACTGCGCAGCAAACAAAAACCTTCAAAATGTTTCTGGCATTATATTCTTGCTAATTCTTATGTAAAATGACCCCCTGAGCCAGGGGTGCCCTTCCCCCCAAAGTTCAATGGCGCAAATCCGCAAATCTCCCCTCCCCCCAAAAAAAATCTCAACACTCTTTCCCTTTTTTATTTGTTCACTCTCTTTTTATTTTATTGACTTTTTTTAGTTCTTTAAAAAAAATTCATTTACTTTTCTGAATACTTATTTATTTACTTATTTATTTATTTATAATAAAAAATATTATTATTATTTTATTTGAAAAGTTATGCGCTATGCCAATGACATACACACTCAAACACACAAACTAAATAAATAAATGAAATAAAAAAAATATAATAAAACAAAATAAATAATTTAAAATAAAAATAAATCAATAAATAAATTTTAAAAATCCCTCCATTCCCCCCCCCCAATTTTTTTTTTTTTTTCATGACTCAACTTGAGCCATAATACCTTCCTCTGGGCACCCCTGTCCTGAGCCCATGTGTAACCACCGTTTTCCCAAATCACGTCCCACTTTTTGGAAACAATCATTTATTTAAGTTTTCGACAGTTTCATAGTCATCATTTTTCTTTGTTGGGGAAGGGAGCATTATATTTGCCATTAACACTGTTCGGGGGGACTAAAGAGGTTGTTAAGTTCTAAGCAGCAGTATCAATAACGTCTTGTGACTACGTTTAAAAATAATTTTGCATCGAAAAAGGAATTTCTAGTACCCCCCTTTAAAGCACGACATTTTGGGTTGAGAAAGGGGTTCCTCGTATCGCCAAAATGTGAAAATTTCCCTTGATTGTGCCACATTTTTGCAATTTTTAGTAACGTAGTTTTGATTATTTGCCAGGGGTCTTACCAGGGATGCCCGCCCCTCCGAAGACAATACTGCCATGCCAAACATAGAAGTAGTATCTGCACTTTCAAAAAAAAAAAAAAAAAATCAGTTATCGTCTCCAGACGGTACTATGTAACATATTTTTCCAAAATAAAATGTTCTGTGGTCATATTTGAGAAAGATAAAAGAATTTATTTATTTATTTATTTATTTATTTATTGAAAAAGTGGCATGTGAGTCAAATATATGGTGGCATAATACTTTAAAAAGCCGTTTAGGTCTGCGCCATAACCCCTCCACCCCTAACTGGGCACTAGGGTAGTTCAAAAATACATGCAAATAAAAAAGTTTCTCCCTGATAACAGGACACCCCTCAATATTTTTAGACTTGTGGACAGTAATATCCTGGAAAAAGTTTAGCTGGCCTATTTCAACTGAAAGAGGGTGCTCAACCCCCTCCTCAAACTTCATAAGTATGGGGAGGGGGGTTAAAAAATACATTGAACTGGAAAAAAAATGTTACATATTATAATATACACTAGTAATATCCATATACATTTCAATAAAATAATTGTTTACAAAAAAAAAAAAACAGCTAGGTAAAGTAAATGTTTCTAAATCTGTGACATTTTTTATACTACGGCTAATATTAAATTGAGCGGTTATTGAGTACCCTCTTAAAATTTGAGTAAGAAGCTAAAACTTTTGCAGCATAATTCTATTAGTTAATCTAAAAGAAATAAGGGGTGTCCTGGACTCTAGCTAAAAAAAATGTTTTTTGAACCACCTTAGTGGGCACCCCTGATATATGCAAAAAAGAAATGAAATCGAACTTCGCGTTGTAACTAGTGAATCCATTAGGAGCGGTCGATAACTTGGTCAGTGAGATAACGTTGTGTAATCGAAAACTTGTTGCATAATTCCTGAAAAGCGTCGTGCTGTTTCTCAAGGTTGACGGCGCTGTTTGCTAATCATCTTTCGTGCAGCTATTATCATTTCTATAAAAAGCACTCCTCACAGTTGTTGCGGACAAGAATCAGCATAGAGAATCAGCGGCCCCAACGAAAGCTTGAAATGGCGATGATGGATAGCTGCGCCGGCCAATGTGTCGGCACATTCTTCATTGGAATTGTTATAATCTATTTATTGTACAGGTATGGCTGTTTTATTTCGTCTACAAAGGCAGCGTTTCCTATGATAATTGCCTGCGATATGTTCAATGATTCCTGACTTTCTTTGAGAAAACTCTGCTGCATGTCATTTTTTTTATTTTTTTTAATGAATTAATTTATTTACCTATTTCAAATTACTGCTCAGAGCAGAAAAAAATCGAGTTACAGTGACAATTAAAACAAAAACAGAAAAATAACTGGAGCAATTAAAATCAGTTATCTTTTAAAATCTTAAACATCTGTACGAAATTTATGCATGGGCATATTGAAAATATTTAAATAGTGACAATAACTGTTAAAAATTTAAATAGACAAAGTGTCAACATAGTTAAATTTAATAAAAATGTTTCTAAATCATAAATGAGTTCTCAGAGTCTTATTCGAAACCGCAAGTTCGATGCAATTGACAATATCAGTACACCGTCTTATCCGTGGTGGGTACAAGGGGAGGGTCATGGGGGTAATGACACCCCCCCCTAAACCGTCGACAATATTATCTGTCCACATTGTGTCTAAACACTAAATGAATGAGAAATAAACAATTTCAGTTGTCTTTTCAATTTATTAATTATTTTTAAAAGTAATTTTTAGAAATTTCTTCTTTCATTGCTTATGAAATTTATTTACAATGTCAGGAATAGGGCACCTAATAGGCAACGTTATTATGCTTACTAGGTATCCTATTCGGGACGGATTTCTAACAGATTTCGTGGGGGGGGGGGGCATTCTTTTGCATGACCCCCGCCCCCCTAAAATGGAGTCTGTATCCGCCTCTGCGTCTTATGTACAGAGGCAACTCGAACTATAATTTTGGTAGGTGGAAAATTTAAGAGATTAAAAATTTTTTGTCGATTATATAGTTTAAAATGTGATCATTATAAAAGCAGCCCTCCGCTATAATGTATCTCGATCACTCTCATTTTTAGACTGTTTGCAAAAAAACAAAGTTATTGGAAGGAAAAAGGACTTCGTGAAGCAGATCCTGTTCCCTTTTTTGGATCCCTATTGCAAAATGTTAAAAAAGTAAGAAACTCTTAATTGATTTATTTTGTAATTGAAATGCATCACGCCGTTAAAAAAACTAAATAAATAAATAACGTTAACATTCTGTTTTGTTTTTTTTTGGAAGAGGGAGGTTTTCTAAGAATGAGTATTATAGTGCTATTTTCTTTTTGGTCTCTCACTATTTTTTATCATTTTTTAATTCTTTTATTTTTTACGTTCAGTGTTTTTACATATAAATGGGCGCTGTTTCTGTTGTTTCCCTATAAAATTTGCATTGAGTATACATTCTCCCCGCCCCCCACCTCCTGGAGTCTGGTCTTACATACATAAAAAAATTTGTGCATGTTAGGTAGAATTTTATTCCCTCTGGTTGCAGCACTTAATGCAATCATACCATCAAAACGTACAAAAGCAAGGCAGAATGGAGTTCATTTTTTCTGTCGAATCTTGGCTAAATCACAGATTCTCAACCCCGACTGGCAGGGGGAAAACTTGGACCGGTCCTCAGATTTTTCTACCTGTCTGAATTCAAAAAGTTTTTTTAACAAAAAAAAAAAAAAAAAGAAAATTTTTTGTATAATATTGTAAATTTCAATTTCTTTAATTTCAAGATCTAGATCCTATGATTTTGTTTTTGAAGATTGGCTGTTCACATTTACCACGTGTTACGCCTCGCATTAATTTCTTGGGGTCTCCGTGGCTGACCGGTGGAAATACTCGCTTCGTATGTCTGAGGTAGTGGGTTCGATTTCCACTGGTGCCCTGGGGCAAATATTTTTCTGTTGTCCTTTTCGGTTTTAAAAACTAGTTCCACTGTGTGTGTATATGTGTTGTCATATTAGAAGTTCACCCTCCTTCCAAAATAATGACACACCTCTTTCCCACAGTTGTGGACACGACAACAATTACTTTTTTGCTTTTCTTTAAAAAAAAATCTAGATTTTGTCGTTACTTTGAATAATATTCTGTTATTTTTTAAAGAAAGTTTTATTTACATATAAATCATTAGTCCAATAACTAAATTTTAATAAATGATGAAGAAAGTTACAGTAAAATGTTACTTTTAACTTATAAAGCAGCTTTTTTTTTTTTTGAAGAAACTTTTTTTTTTTTTTAAATAAAAAAATCCCTGAGTTTTTTTTTAAGTTAAACGGTCTGTGGGCCAAAAACATGGTTGAGAATGCTGGTTTAAACAACTTCCATTGGCCTTGAATGTATAAAAACCAAAACATGAGTCAACGAACATCGTTATCAAACACTACAGCAACTTCTTTGAAAGTAAGTTTGTTGACCAGGATCCAGGATGCTGATATCAAATTTGGCTTTTATTCCTCTTTTCTCGTAGATCTTAAGAACACACCCCTTTGCACGCACGACAATTTTTAGCTTTCTATGGTTTGAGGTAGTTTCAAGAGTCAGTTATGTGAATATATATTGTTTTCTTTCTCTAATTGTGTCTGAAACCGGTTGAAGTGCTGGTACTTTAGTATGAAGTCTAGTATTAACGCGATCGGATGAGCTCTGTGATCTATTCTATACGAACCTTAACTGGAGTCGAGGGTTTAGTTTTAAGCTAGTTTCCTACTGCCGATGCTAATGCGTTGTTCACTATCGGAAATAAAATTTAAGCAGCAAAGATTATACTTATGAAGAAATATATTTATGTATTCGAATCACCATTCTAAAATTATAGTTTTGCTACTCACATATCTCAGTCACTCAGGCACAATTTAATAAATTACTTCAGGGTTACTCGCGGATAAATCCTTTGTTCTTTTCTTATTGACTACTGGAATTTGCTGTGCTTATTTCCACAAAATAGCTTTCCATGGATCAACTGATTTTTCTTTCTTTTTAAAGAAAAACTATTCGTTGTTAATTTTGCACAAGTTGGGAAAAAAAATACAAATGGCAGTAATAAGCGTTTAAATATAGTTATCATTTTTTGTTATTATTTTGCGTGAATGTCATAAAAATGCACAAATATACAAGTACTGCATATACACAGTGCTAGATCTAGGAGTCAGCAAGTCGGAGCCCTTGCCCGGGGAGGCAAACTTACCCCTTTTCTATTTTTTTTTTCGTTACATTTGCTATATGAACTGGAAAATGATAAAAGAGTAGTTTTTGTTCCAGCTCGGCAAAATCAAAGATCCGGCACTGCATATATGTTTCTATATAATCCAGGGTCTAGTTTCCAGATAGCATACGTAACGATTAAACGTTTTAAAATGGTTGAACAACGTTGACAACCATTTTAGAACATTTATTGAACGAAATGGACTACCTACGTAGGTTGCGAAATTTACATTGATTTCTTTTATGTTGATGCCTACCAGATTTTTGTAGCGCGTGTTTAATTCTGACTTAATACATTTTTCCGATATATTTTTGAAAATGTTTTCTAGTTAAGAGACATATCAATAATATAACTACAACAAAAATAGCTGAAAAAAGAGGGGAAAACAATTTCGGAACCCAAAAAAAGTATTAAGCAATAATTTCAACATTAGTGCGAAAATGTGTTTTTATTGTGTGTTTGATCTACCTCTCTTTTTCAGCTTGATTTTAATTTCCCTTTTACTTCAGTTAGTACATACTGCTACTTTGCTTAACATTACATTGATAAATTTGATGGGAGCGATTTCTACTTTGTTGTCTTTGAATGGCTTTCCTTATAACTGTTGAGCATTAATAAATTCAAAATCAACGAACATAAAACTGAGTTTATATTTTCATATCATTATATGAAAATATAGGATTATTATAAATATTTAGTTGATCATTGCTAAATAGTCACTTTTTGTAATCTTTTGCTTTTGCTATTTCATAAGTTAAGTTAAAATGTTCAACTGCGTGTTAATTGAAATATGTGGGTATATTTTAAAAAACAACGACAGCCTGCTAATCAGTTCTGTAATTTTTAATTAAAGAAAATTCGTTTATTGTTTTTGGTGTCGCAATATGTTGCAACTGTTATAATCCCATCGAGTTTTTGGTTCTTAAACTTAAAAGTGCTATGTATTTCTCTGCAATAAAAACTATAATTAATGCTCTTAAATCTGGAAAAATGTTGAAATATATTTTTGAAACGAAGTTTCTATGTTTATTTAGAGTCACTTTTAATTTGATAATGACAGTAAATGATAATAACGATGATGATGAAAATAAATTATTGTCTTTAACTTTGTTCTAGCCTCTTCATGAGTTAGAACTCGAAAGATATAGAACGCTTGGGAAAATATATGGGTAAGTTGCTTTTCAAAAAATGTCGTGAGCCATTATGAATTATGTTTTTTTTTCTTTGTTATGTCGGTGTCATTGTAATAATTTCCCTGCCTGTTTTTAAACTGTAGTGACTTCTTTCGACTGAACTTCACTTGATTACGAGACTGCTTTTGATTCGCGTCGTTTTCACTTAAATATCAAAGAGGATTTCTATCCTGGATAGTTTTTATGAACTCGATGATAAACTAAGAAGTCTCTCCTCAATTTAAATAAACTCAAATTGCAAGCAATAAATTGTGCCTAAACTTTTACTTACGTGTTTGTAAAGACATCCTGATTTTTTTACAGCCAATCATGTTAAGCCTTTCCCGAGCTCGAATATTGGTGGATTAGGCCAGCCAATGCAAATTACTGCATTACTGACAGTTCCAGGTTGGTCCAAACAAATCCGTAAACGAGTCAGCTTCTAAATTGTAGTGAAAGGTAAAGAAAGTATTACTGTATTCACGAAAACTTTTACCGCCCGAATTTCCAACCTATATTTACATTATAATTACACAGGTATCAGCTTTGTCTGGTCTCAGTGCTCGCGCTAGTTTCAAGCGCCCACCTTTTCACTTCATACTTCATCAGCTTTGATTATAGTTGGGCAAAACTAACCTGGCAGCATTGTGAAGGCTACGCAGATCCTAACTGCACCACTACGAAGCTGCCGGGTTAGGTTTGCCACGACTTTAGTTATTACGTGACGTCTACACTTATGTATGCAGTATGCACACACGAACATATAGACAGACAAAAACTTTTTTATCCATCCCAGAGTTCATTTTGGCCAGTTCTTTTGTGACGTCTGTACGTACTTTTTTATTCTCTTGGACGTCTATAGGTACTCGTACAAATTTCTACCTACATTTACATTTTAATCACCCACGTGTCAGTTTTGACTAGCTATTTCATGACGTCTGTACGTTAGTAAGCACACACGAACATGTAGAAAAAAAAACATTCATATCATCTACCCCCCCCCCCCCCCCCCCCCGAGTTCATTTTTGCGAGTTCTGTCGTGACGTCTGTACGTACTTTTTTACGTTATCTACATTTGCATTTTAATCACCCACGTGTCAGGTTTGACTAGCTATTTCATGAAGTCTGTATGCACTCACGAACATATAGAAAACCAAAAAAAAATCGTATCTTTCCCCGAGTTCATTTTGCCGAGTTCTGTCGTGACGTCTGTACGTACGTATGTGCGTTACATTATTATCATATTTATTACGTTATTAGCAATATATGTATGCATTAGTAGTAACAAAAGAAATAAAATACGCCGTAAAGAAAATGTTGTAAAACCCTCAATAAGTTAATTTTCTGTTCTTTTTTAGATACTATGAAGGGACCAGCCCACTACTTTCGATTGCAGATCCCAAAGTTCTGAGAAATATATTAGTCAAAGATTTTCATGCTTTCTCCGGGCGAAGGGTGAGTCATAAACGTCCCCCCCCCTCCTCTCAACTAAAAGCTGTATTTTAAAAAAGTTATTTTCTTTCATATATTAGTAGAAATGCTAGCATGAACTGCAAAAGTTGTAAAAATTTAGTAGTCAAGATGATTTTATTTTCAGAAAATTGAATTGGGTGATCCAATTTTTGAGAATATGTTACAAATGCTGCATGGCGAAGATTGGAAACGAGTCAGGACGATTGTATCTCCGACATTCACAACTGGCAAAATTAAAAGAGTAAGTTAAGTTTTTTTTTTCTCTTTTGGAGCTGTCCATAAAGTATGTCACACTTTTCTCCACCATTTTTGACCCCCGTTCCCGTTTTGTCACAAAGTGGCACACTTCACCTTACCCTTTTCCCTTGTCACATGTCACGCTGTTATTCATAAACATATTCTTATCTAAAAATGCGTGAGGTCACACTTCATGTTAGCCTCTTCTCTTTGTCATGAACTTACAATATCATGACCCCCCTCCCTCAAAGCGTTACATCATTTGTGGACGGCCCATTTGCAGGAGTATTTAAGGGGGGGGGGTCAAATTTCAGACTAGTTCATCACTCAATAACAGTAATTTTGCTATTATTGCTACTATGCGTCTTTGAAATGCTGTTATTTTTTAGGGATTAGGGGCATTCCGCAGCGTCAAGTGCGGGACAAAAAGACGCTTAAATTTCATTAACATTTTGTCATGTCTCTTAATATTTTAATTAAACAGTGGTAAGCAATTTTTTAAACTTTTACATTTGATACAAAAAGGTAAGGTTGCCTACCTTTTTCGGGTCACTAGTCAGGGTTGTCAGGGGATTAAAGGTTTTCAATGAGGAGATAATTTACCCCTCATCGAGTTTCCAGAAATTGTTATCATAAATGAAGAGTAAAAGCTGTAAAGACAGCGTTAAAGTAAGGTTGCCTACTTTTTTCCAGTCCGTAACCAGGGTTGCCAGAGCCTAAAAGGTCCCGAAAAAGGAGTTATTTACCATCATCGAGTTTCCACGTAAGTTATGTAAAAAAAAAAAAAAAATGGTAAAAATATTACAAAACCGGTTGGTATAGGGTTGCCTAAGCAAAAGTGGTCCAATCATAGGGTTGCCGCTGTTCAAAATTGCTTCAAAAGCATTTAATGAAGCAGAAATAGTTCAATTTGTTAAGCATCATCAAAGTTTCAATATTGAAATTTCGAACAACAACCGTATGATTGGACCACTATTGCTTAGGCAACCATATACCATCGGTTTTGTAATATTTTTACCTACATTTTTTTATATAACTTATGAGGAAATTCGATGAGTATAAATTACTCATTTTTGGGCACCTTTTAACCACTGGCAACCCTGGTTAGGGACCTTAAACAGGTAGGCAACCTTAATTTAACGTTTTCTTTACAGCTTTTACTCTTCACTTATGACAACAATTTTTGGAAACTCGATGAGGGTAAATTACTCATTTTTTGGCACCTTTTAGCCCTAGGCAACCCTGCTTAGGGATCGTAAAAAGGTAGGCAACCTTATTTTGACGTTTTATTTGCAGTTTTCACTCTTCATTTATGACAACACTTTCCGGAAACTCGATGAGGGATAAATTATCTTCCTCATTGAAAAACCTTTTATCCCCTGACAACCCTGATTAGGGAGCCAAAAAAAGATAGGCAACCTTACTTAAGCGTTTTATTTCTATCTTTTGCTCTTCATTTATGATAACGATTTTCGGAAACTCGATGAGGGTAAGTTTCTTATTTTTAGGTACCTTTCAACCCCTGGCAACCCTGATTAGTTCACGTGAAAGAGGTAGAAATTCTTACTTTCACGTTTCATTTACTACTTTTCTCTTCATCTATTCCTAAAACTGTTACTATAGAATCCATGGTAACATTTTTAGGAAACTCAATTAGGGTAGGTCAAGCCTAGTGGGATCTCGCTGTATTAGTGCAATTAAGAATGCTGTCGTAAGAAAAGCTTCCCTTTTTTTTTTTTTTTTTTTTTGAAAAGTTATCTGGTAAATTTCACTGATCCCAGCGCTGTTCATGTTACAAAGACGCTATTTCCGAAACAGTCACTTACCGACGAAGTATGGAGTACTGTTAAAACTGATACATTTTGTGTAGTGATGTTTTTACCTGAAAGAATGTGATTACATTTCACATAATATTTTATTTTGGTTACAGATGATGGGCATCTTTAAAGAATGTTCGAGTACAATAGAGAAAAACTTCACTGCTGCCGCTGAGAAGGGAGAAGCCATTGACGTTAAAAGGTACGAAAAAATAAATAAATAAAATAATAAATAATGTAATAAATAAAATAAATAAATAAAATTTAATAAAATAAATAATAAATAATTAAATAAATAAGTAAAATAATAAATAAATAAGATAATAAATAAATAAATAAAACATAAAAAAATCGTTTACGTTGGTTCTTACTCCGGGTTTCCGACTACCCTCTAAAAACGAACGGTTTGAGTTGGCCAAGAGCTCTTTGACTTCAAATCGGCGCCAAATTAAACGTGGATTTTTTGCGTGATTATTTCATAATTTTTAGGTATTTTTTCCTTTTATCTTTCTTAAGTCAAATCGGAAGCGAACCAAAGTTTATTTTAAAAAGCTTTTAAGAGTCAAGAAAAGTTCAAAAGCAATCCTGTAAAGAATGATATTTTTTCGTCTAAATAATGTATTACCAAGTGAACTATTTCAAGGTTTATAGCTTTCAGATGTAAGTAATAAAATATATTACTACAAGATTATTTCAAAGAAAATTTTTTTACATTCTCTTTTGGTTTTTAGTTTAAGGTTTTTTTACTCCTATTGATGTTATGCTTTTTTAAAATATTTAAAAAATCTACGTTGTTCATTTCAAAATGATACGTTGAGTAGAACCATAAACCCCCTGCCTTTTTTTTTTTTTTTTTTTTGGTTCCAAACGTTGTTCAAACTGCAGTATATCAAAGTAGGACCACACACACACATTTATATATATGTGTATATACAATTCTATATATATATACATATGAAAGTGCTTTGGTGCGTTTAGCATTGTAGTTTTAAAATTTTCATAAAAATGAAAGATATCTATTATTTGAAAATAAAACTGTGTGTGAAAGTATCTCATTACTGTTTTCACTTCAAAATAATAGAAATTACACATTTTGTTACAGATATTATGGAGCGTTTACGATGGATATTATTGCAAGTGCTGCTTTTTCGACGAAAATTGACTCTCACAACAATCCCAAGAATGAATTTGTCAATATGGCACGAAGCGTGTTCTCAATGAACATCAACTGGAGATTTGTCTTCTTTTGTGAGTAAAATTGTACCAGATAATTAAAAGAGAAAACTCTTCACTATGAGATAAAAGAAATAAGAACTATTAAAAAGTTTAGGCATTTATGAATAACTTTTTAGAAATGTAGTGCATTTCATAGAGCACATAGTACTGTTTTTCATGCACACAGGAAGAATGTCAATTCCTGCTTCCCCGGCTATCATACTTCCGCCCCGCGTGACACTACACATATTGGTGCTATTTTCGTGAATAATGTCATGTTCATGAGTTAAAGTATAGACTGGCCATCGTTGAGATGGAAAGTCTAACATCCGGTTTATAGGCGGAAATGGGCGCATCTATTAGTGTTCAGGGATGCTAGCTTTTACAGATGTGTGTAAGTCTCTAAACTAAGCAGAGCCACATTCAAATGAGCAGAACCCTCGGATCAAATTTTTACTTTTCCCCCTCATTCAAATAGACTCGTCTTGACTGGACGTTTGCCAATTTCTCAGGAACCGTGGACAGATAGTAACATAGGGACATTGTTTCATTCATGGTGTCATAAAAATTATTGATTAATCCTACAGCAAGTGTCAAAATTTTGATGTAACGGTATTCTGGTTTCATAAAATGCTTACATTTCTTAAAAACATAAAAGAACGGAATCAGTTTTATGTGCATCCCCCAGAGCCAAGGCACGGGCATAGCCAGGACTCCCGTTAGGGAAGAGCAGCAAGATGATTGTTTTTAGTCCCCCACCCCTCCATTGCCGGACATCGAAATGACTTGAAATTACCCCCTCCCCCCCCCAAAAAAATGGAAAAACAAGTAAACATTTTGTGCAACTTATGATCTGATACGAGGGGAAATGCAGTAGTGCGGCTCCTCTCCAGAATTTTTTGAAATTGATGTCCTAAAAATGTGATTTTTAACTATCTCTGGTGGCATTAGGGATAAGCGTCGGATAAAAGACTCTTCTAGGGAAGGACAGTTGCCCCTCTCTGCCCCCCTCTAGCTACGTCCATGAGGAAGGGGTGCAATTTTTGCTCTTCTGTATTTTCCGACTTCTGTGGGGATTTATTCTTCATGTGCTACAAGTACACACAGAAGGAAAACCTGTAAGTGTATTTTTGTAAATCAAGCATGCAAGGCTGTATGTACATCCTCATATAAATAATAGCCGATGATCGAGTAACCCACGAGTTTCAACGATGAAACTCGCGTCACGGCATGATAATTGGATAATATGTTTTGGTAATGTTTAAGATGCAGGGAAAGGCTTTATTGTGAGAAGGCTGAACTCGATCCGGTAACTTAACTGTTTTACTGGTAAGACTGTGTCACTTCAGTGGGATGAAGAAACGAAAAAAGCGGTCAACAATGAACGCTAACTACTGGAGTTTAGGGCTAATCCACTGGAGTTATGGTTGCAATTTCAACTACGAAAATATCACCAAACAAGCAATGTCTTCGTTCTAATGTAGAAGCTATTTTCACCCGTCATACCATGATGGGTGACTTTCTAGTTTAATAATAATTACCAAGAACCAGGACTGTGGAGTAGCAGGAAAAATGAACAACTTCGACTCCTAGAATTCCAAAGTCTCTGACTCCGACTCCTAACTTCGATTCCTTTGTACCAAAATCAACCCGACTCCATAGCCCTACAAAAAACTCATAAATGTAACCTGAACTTTCTGATTAGTATAAATTAAATTATGATTAGCATAAATTTCGTACATCAATTAATTAGAACTAATTTTACTAATACAATTTCAAATGTTTACAGTGCTATTCCCTCGTTTGATGAAGCTCTTTCAAATCAAAGTATTCCCACCTAAAGGACTCAAGTTTTTCCATAATGTCACACTGGAAATAATGGAGGAGAGAAAACGAACCGGAAAGGTTTCTGAATTTTATCATATCACTAACTGAATCTTTTATCATATTATCAGTCTAATATTTTGATGCTCAAACTCCAAATTTACTAAAACCGTAATAGTGAAGTTTAATCCACCAAATAAGGTACAGGCCAAAACGGTTAGACCTTCAACTTTTTCAAAAGAGTGTAGGTAAAGGATATGAGGCAATCAGAAGCAAAGGAATGTAAGTGGCAAAATTAAAAATTTGGAGATAACCAGGACGAATAGTAGGGGAACCTCCTCTCTCTTGGGGCAAGTCTTGTGGCAAGAGATAGTACAAGTAGCCCTGGTAGGGTGCTGCTGTGCAGCATGATTTAGGAAAACTTTTCAATGAAAGCTTACCTAGGACGTTATCTTTAAACGCGTTTTACTCAAAACTTGAAAATGTCCACTTACATCCCTTTGCTTCTCACTGCCTTTTATGAGTGTTGAAAGGCAGAAATGTTGTAACTTATCAATACCGGTTTTAAAATGTTTTTCAATTATTTGTCACTCTGCTGCATGATTTCCATTTTCCAAAAAGACACTATATAAAGTGGGTTACACCATATCTGCCATAAAACCTTCCTACATTCTATGTTCCTACACTGTAAAAAAAATCCGAAACGTTACTGGGTATTTCCGTGTCAAGTTTCAGAATTTCAATGGTTTTTATCCACTTCCTGGAAAAATTAAGTATCATTGTCAAAAAGTTTCCTGAATTGCTACAAGTCGCAAAAATGCAGACATTTCACTGTTGTGAAAAATATTTTTAGATCCCAGTTTAAGGATTATCTAAGCGTATTTATAAAGTGTATCGGCTTTGTTTCAAATACGGCCCGTCCATGCTAATTAAGCTCCCAAAGGGAGCGAAAAAGTGTGGACTGCATTGCTTTGCAAAATTTGCAGGCAAGTAAAGTTCTTACTTACTTCCAATTCTGGCATAGCTTTGGCCATGTTTGCAAAAATGCTCTTTTAACTTCCTTGATAAATCAGAATGATGCCAAGATATTATTTCCATAGGCACGATTGGTTTTAAACGGAAAGATTTCTGAATTTTTCAGGAGGCTTCCAGGATAATATCAGGAAGGTTACTGAATTTTAACGGAAAAAAATCCTGGAATTTGCAAGATATGTTACTGGCAGATATTGGGCACATCAGCTGCCCATTATTTTCCAGGAACGTTTCTGAATCGTTTTTACAGTGTAATGTGTAATACTTATGCATATTTATATGCACAATTGAATGAAAGCTCTCCCCAGAATGACGAGCGTGATACAGACTCATAATAAAATAGTTGTTGTTTTTCGGTAATTGAGATTAAAAGGTCATCATCATTCCTGACGAGTAAAGCGAGCAAAAACTCTATACGAAGTTACAAAGGACACGGTCATCACTTACTGTTTAAAATATAAAAACAGGCTCATTAATTTCGTTTGAGGATGAATGTCCTTACATTTCTGTTGATTCGTTTATATCTAATGGAACTGCATGCTTTTTATGATGAGTATAAGATTTTTTTTTTTTTTTTCAATGGAAGACGAAGCAGTTCTTAGTTTCCAATAGAGCAATAAACGTTTCTATTATGACATGACGCTGAGGCAGAAAATTATGCATGACTGCATGAACTATTTTTTACTTCCTTTTACAATAAAAAAAGTATTGTATTCGCGAAAAAATTTTCACTCAAAAATCGACCTTAATTTCCATTTTACTAACCCCCGAATGAATATTTAGTTTTTTTTTTTTTTCGACTCGACCACTCGTGGATAAGTAAGTCCCTAGGAACGTATAGGCACGCGAAGTATCCATTTTGACGATTCCCGAGTTAATTACAACGAGTTTTCTCGTGACGTCTGTATGTACGTATGCATGTATGTGCGTATGTATGTCGCATAACTCAAGAACGGTATGTCCTAGAACGTTGAAATTTGGTACGTAGACTCCTAGAGGAATTTAGTTGTGCACCTCGTTTTTGGTAGCATTCGGGTGTTTCTAAAGGGGTCCTTTGTCCCTTTTTTTGGGGGAAATCATTGCTAATTTCGATGTAAACTCAAGTGGTGTTATAATTTGGCGGACACTTGGCGATATATCGCCAGTTTTTTGGTCATAAAGTTTTGTCGTCAACTTGGCGACAAAGTTGGCGATTTTTTTTTAAAAATCTGATTTCTATTTGGCCACTGTTGGTGATATATAGAGAGTAAACTATTGAATCACATTAAAATTGCCAGTAATGGGGAAATGACATTAAATTGGAGTAAAAGGAAGTCATGTGATGCACACATCAGCTAGTTTTATTAAGTGTTGCCCGACGTGACTCTGAGGCCTCAGCTAATTTCATCTTTATATTTCCCTAAAGAAGCGTTATTCCTTTGTTGACCAGTGTGACTTGAGTGGTGAATATGGCTGCATTACAATTAGGTTGTTGGAACTAACACTAGTTAATATTTCAGTCACAGGGTCGCTAACCTATTCCAAATATATAAAAAAATCCAAAAACTAAAATCCATTTGAAATGTCCAGGGGCGCCCCGAACTTAAATTTTTTGGGAGGGCGAAAAGTCGCAATTTGCCGAATGGAACTCCAAATTTTGCCGAATCGTCAGACAAAATTTCTGAGTAAGAAGTTTTCGAAAGTCATAGTGACCTCCAGTGACCTGTATAAATACAGGTGTCCCTCGTATAGCACGGTTAATTCGTTCCGTGTAGTATCATAACCGTGTTATACGAGACTTTTCTAAAAATAACATTTTTACTTATTTTTAATACTAATTATGTATGTGCATGAGAAAAATCAGGTTATATATAAGATGTATCGTGTTATATCGAAACCGTGTTCCGTGCTGCATCGAAACCGTGTTATACGAGACTTTGAAATAATGTAAATCAAGGGATGTTTACGCGTTATATCGAAACCAAGGTTCATAAAAACAAAGTAAAAACTTATTAACAGAATGTATTAAACAAAAATGAAATTCCATCTTTTATAAATATAACATTCGAGTTATATCAAAATCTTGAAGTATTAAATTCAAGTTTCGTAATATCGAAACCATGTTGTAGAAGTACCGTATTATGCGAGAGACGCCTGTACATTATTCTTTAACATTCTGCGAAAATAAATATTTTCTTCCACAGGAAATAGTAATTTGGGCAGTAGATGGTAAATTAAATATCTCTTTAAAATTTGGTTAGTAAAATTAATTTAAACGAGCTGGTGTGTGCATTACATGACTTCCTTTTACTCCAATTTAATGTCATTTAACCATTATTGGCAATTTTAATGTGATTCAATAGTATATCTACTATTGAATCACATTAAAATCTACTCTCTAAATATCACCAACAGTGGCCAAATTGAAACCAGACTTTTAAAAAAATGCCAAACTTGTCGTCAAGTTGGCGACAAAACTTGGCGATCAAAAGACTGGGGATATATTGCTAAGTGTCCGCCAAATTATAACACCACTTGAGTTTACATCGAAATTAACAATGATTTCCCCCCAAAAAGAGGCAAAAGACTCTTTTAGAAACACCCGAATGCAGCCAAAAGGGGAGGTGCACAACTAGACTCCACTAGAAGTCTACGTACCAAATTTCAACTTTCTACGACATACCGTTCTTGAGTTATTCGACATATATACGCACATCCGCACATACAGACGTCACGAGAAAACTCGTTGCAATTAACTCGGGAATCGTCAAAATGGACAGTTCGCGTGTCTGTATGTTCTTAGGCACTTATCCACGTGAGGTCGAGTCGGAAAAAAAAAAAAAAAAAAAAAAAACTCAACATTCGTTCGGGGTTGAGCAAAATGGAAATTAAGGTCGATTTTTGAGTGAAATTTTTTTTCCCGAATTCAATACTTTCTTTTTTGTAAAAGGAAGTAAAAAAAAAACTATTATTTTTAGCACGATATTATGTTTGTATAAAAAATGCTTTATTCATGTGATTTCTTTATTTATTTATCCTCTTTCCTTTTTTTTACCTTTTAAATAGACTAGAAACGACTTTTTGCAATTACTGATGGATACTGCTAAAGAAGTGGAAGAAGACACATCTGAACCAGCGGACAAAGGAAATGACATTCTCAGCAACTACACAAGTGATGACAAAAGCGACCAAATGTTTAAAAGTACTAACTCCAAAAAATGTAAGTATCATTCCAGCTAAGAGTGATTGATTATTACATGTGGTATTATTTAGTTAGATAATAACATAAGTCTTAAAATTTGATTATTTTAAATAATTTTGAACATTTCGATCAAATTTGGGTTTTTTTTTCCTGGTTGAAAGCAAAGCTTTAAGTTTTCTCAAAGCACACCGAAAGAACACTAAAACTAATTTTCCTTTTCAGAAAGAAAAAAAAAGGATTTTAAGGGTTTTTCCATAATGAAGGTTTATTTTTCAAGCCTTAACTCCTTTAAAAACCTTTGTTAAGTTCTTCACTGGAAAAGTTTTTTAAATTGCAGATTAACAATATTACTAACTACAGTGATCTCTCACTTATACGCGACCAAACGGGACAACGAAGTTTTCGCGCACAAGTAAAAATCGCGTATAAGTGGAAAACCCAAAAATTTGCTTAAATGCAATAAGTTAACATCAGTTATAGTAATACTAATAGTATACTACTAATACTAATGAATAAATTCGCACATAACTTCCATTTATACATTGTGATTTAATAAAAAAGCCAAATTTGAAGTTGTACATTTTGTCATTTTTTATGCACTGTACAGTACGTAAGTGATTTCCCCAAAACCTAAAAAAATGTCGCGTGATCAGTGCTATAGTCTACGAGGATGCAAAAGATTTTCGATAGGCTATGTCAACGCGTACCGCTTGAGCACGATTTTTATTGACGTCAACCTTTTTGTATGTAACCTGTTCTCCCCTCTCGAAGTCAATCACAAGACTGATTCCACCCCCTATTGCACACTTGTGCAAAAAAAAAAAAAAAAAAAAAAAAAAAAACGCGTTTTTTTGAAGAATCCGAACAATGGAATAACGTCGTGTGAATGTATTTCAAGAGAAAGAACAAGAAGGGTACAAATCCTCCGATAAGCCAAGCGTGAATTAGGCGATTTAACTAAAATTGAAAAAAATTTATCGCGCATAAGTGAAAAGTGCATTTTAAGTTTCGCGTATAAATGAACACGAGTTAACATTGTTTTCCTATATCGCTGGCCGGGCCCGTGAGAAAAACGCGCATAAGTGAAAAACGCGTATGACAGAGGTCGCGTATAAGCAAGAGATCACTGTACTATTAACTGTAAAAATTTTATCTTTTAAACAAAATCTAAAAAAAAAAATTTTTTTTTGTCCTTTTTTTTATTTTGGTAATCATAAAACTCGCAATCTTTCTTTTAAAGCATTTTATTCCAGAGTATTCAAACAGCATGAAAATGGAACTTTGAAGACACTAAAACAACGATTTAAAATGACAAAAAATCAATAAATTTATGACTCATATTTTGGGGTAAAAGGGAGCTTTTTCTCAGTGTGAATAAATGAGCTTATATGGATAACAAAACATCCATCAAATGGGGCAATAGTCCTTCTTAGTAATAAGTAATAATCAAATTTTTTAGCGATGCTTTTCTTGGAAGGGGTTTTGATCCATAATCATAATATCATTTCTTTTCACCGAAAATCGGTGTCGGAAATTTTGTTACCACTTGCGTTGATTAATGCACTCGTAGACAGGCCCGTCATTTCGGAAATCTTTGTGGTGCAATTGACCTCCTGGCTTTGGGAAATTAATGTATCTCCATGTAAGTGGGCGTGATTCTTGCTGTTTTTTTAATGATTGACATTGAACATATACCCTCGCCCCCCCCCCCTCCGGAATAATTCGAAATGACGGGCCTGCTCGTGGCAAATGGATCATTTTTTTCTTTCCTATGGGGGTGCCTATTTAGCCTTTTTGCAGACCTATTGCGATCCCCCAGTAAGGCATTTAGTCTTTCATGTGCCACCCATTGAGGCGCGGATGTCAATGGCACAGTTAATTGTGACGCCCAGTTTCTAACCAGATGGAGGCATCTGAGTTTTCTTCGATGTGAAACTGCACTTGGAATTAATTTTGCCGAGGTCATTTATTCTGGCACTGTTCAAGATTTTGCTCAATCACGTGATAACCACGTAACTTAAGAAGATCATTGGTCGTAAAATGCCAAACTTTGTATTATTTAACTTTATTAAGTGGTCAACTTGTTTAACTTTGAGCTAAAACTTTCATTTCAGCTTTGAGTTTGAATGAACTCGTGGCACAATGCTGCATCTTCTTCCTCGCTGGATATGACACCACCGCTTCCACTTTGTCTTTCACCAGCTACATGCTGGCCCTACATGAAGACATTCAAAAGAGGCTGATTGATGAAATAGATGAAGCCGTTAAAGCTGCGAATGTAAGTTTGCGTACACAATAATCTTGACATAACGGGCTTGAAATTTTTAGCAAGTACATAATTTCCCTAAATTATGGTTAAAAGTATTTACTTTCTACGAAAATGCTATTTTTAAGCAAATAATTTTTTCTGTATCTTTTCCCCATTCAACGCGGAAGAAACTAAAAAAATGAATTTCATGTCCATCTGGTATTTTCTAACATGCATCATGCCTCAATTGGGTCTTGCTCCTTATACCCATCAAAGTTATTTCATTATACATGGTGTCTGAAAAGTCCTTGACACATTAAAAAAAATCATAGAAAATCAATAAATTGTCTTATGGATTTGAAGTTTGCCCCATAATAATTTACAAGTTCAAGAGTTTTTTTTATGGCATCATAAAAAAAATGTGATGATAAATATTTAGTTATAAATATTTAATAATAAATACTACTGCCGTTTAGATATTTTTCATAGTTCTTTTTTTTTTTTCTGCTCTTCATACATTGCTATGTTTAGCAATGTATGAAGAGCACTTTCAACAACTTCAAAAATAGCTTACAAACAGTAACTTCAGAATTATTGAATGCTTAACTATGCACAGCAATGTCAACCTTTTTTGTGTGTAAAATACTAAGTACGAAACGTTTTTCGTTACCCGGAGAGTATAGCACTAGATCTTTTATTATTATATTTTTTTTAATGATGTCATTTAAAAAAAAAAAAAAACCCTCTTGAATTTGTAAAGTATTATGGGCCAAACTGTATATTCATACGACAATTTATTGCTTTTCTATGATTTTTTTAAATGTGCCAAGGATTTTTCGGACACCATGTATATCTGCTGAACTTATTGTTTGTAGTATTCCTATTGAGAATTTTGAATTTTTTTACCGCAATTGTTGCATTATAATACAACATCTTCTTTCTAATAGGGTTGCATTAGAGGCACAACTTTTTGCAGGCCTAGTGCGATTCTCGATACAGCATCCATTCTTTCATGTCGCGTTACTATCGGCGGATGCCACGAAAATTTTTCCACTAGAGGGGGACACGAGCACTCTCTTTAATGCGAAAGTGCACTAGAAGTTAAATTTTGCCAAGAGCACTCCAAGCCAAACGAGTACTCGGGGGATCTTTTACATTCCAATAATCATGCGACATAGACGCAGTCGATTTGTTGCATCTCGAAAATCCACCGACTGGAGCCAGGTTTCAGTCTGCGCCTTTAGTCGTAAGAGACTAAAGCCAAATCCCTAAACCTCTCATTATAATACAGCATGTTATGCATAAACATCATAATGTATTGTGCAATCTCAGTAAAAACTATTAATGATGTAAGGACAAAAGTTCGCAGTAGATATTCACGTTTGTGCAAATATATTTCTAGGGTGAACTAACGTATGAAGGTGTTCAGAACTTGAAGTATTTAGATAATGTCATTTCCGAATCCATGAGATTGTTTCCTCCAGCTGTGAGGTAAGTTCTTTTTTGTTTTGAAGACTAGATTGTTATTTTGATTAAAAAAGCATTTTTGCATTTCAAATAAAGCAGTTTTTGCTATTCCAACGTTGGTTTGTTAATTAGTTTCAACACAGAGGTAAATTTATTTTCTTTTTTTTGAAAAGATTGCCTGTAGTTGTGAATGATTGTATTTTAAATGAAACATTTCACTTTCTATGTTACTTAAATTTTAAGGACAGTACAGAACTCATCGAAATTTTCACTCCTTTTTTATGATTTTCATTCATGAATTATCGAGAAATTTTCATTCCTCTCTTTTTCAATTTTCATGGCTCACTAATCGAAGTTTTCATTCCTCTTTTTTATGATTTTCATTACTAAATAATGTCACAAACTATCATCTTCGCACATTTGTTCAGTTTATTTCCTCCGAGTTTGTGTCACAACTGGAGAAGGTATAAAATTTTCATCAAAAGTTCAATATTTACTATGCATTTTGTTTTAATTTACGATTATTGATTATTAACATGCTGGTTGTTCTTACATGCAGGCTGGAAAGGTTGGCAGATCAAGATTACCGAGTCGAAGAGGCTGGATTTACCATTTCCAAGGACACGATCATCACCATTCCTACTTATGCCATTCACAGGGATGAAGCTTATTTTCCTGATCCAGAAAAATTCGATCCAGACAGGTATCTATTTCTAAAGTGGTTTCTTATGACAGAAGGATTTACAGGTTTGGGACCCTTCGCAATGCATTTTTGAAGGTAAAGCCTGTAAAGTTGACCCATTTTAAAGTTTTCCTGCATTATTGTTTTATTTTTTATGTTATTAATTTTACTTCTTTATTTCTTTTCATTTATTTATTTATTCCCTTACTTTGCAGAATTTTATAACTTTACTTTTAGATAGCATTTAAAAACAGCATTTTCCACTATCACAGCACGATAATTCCGACATAAAAAAGGTAAAATTTCATTATTTCATTCTAGGTTCAATGCTGAAATAAAAGCAAAGCGTGATCAATACACTTTTCTGCCCTTTGGTGCTGGTCCCCGAAATTGCATTGGCATGCGGTTTGCTTTGATGGAAGTGAAAGTTTGCTTGGCTCATATCTTAACCAAATTTAGATTCAAGAGAGGGCCAGAAACTAAGGTATTATATTTAGCCATTGATATCACTTAACGAAATTTCAAAAAATGGTATTCGTTTGAAATTTAACGTTTTGAATTCAAACTATGTTTTTCGCAATCACGAATCGCAATAGGACCCTACTCGTTCTATTTCTTGTTTCTGCTAATGTAATGGAAAGAAAAGGGAGAAAAAATTCGCTTCTTGTCATGTTATGAATGGTAATTTTCTAGATTAGGTGAAACTAGGCATATTCATTTAAAAAGGAATGGTAATTAGGATGCGGTAATAAAGATGTCATGGTTATTATGGCCAATTTACACTTACTATAATGATTATATTTACAGCCTATACCGTTATGGTACTTTAATTTCTTATCAATTTTCAATAGTGGAATTAGTTACCTGGAAATTGTGTATTTAGATGAAGTTTTGCGATTAAGTTCTTGGTATTTTTCCTGAAAAACATAGTTGTGCGCAAAAAACAACGCTTTTTAATGTAAAATCTGCTTGGGTTAAGCCATGAATGAACTAGACGATTTGTAACCATGACGACGAAAATTAATCTCTAAATAAATATTAAAAACAACGAGCTAGAATTATTATCGACGTCATACTAGTCAGAAAAATCAGACCAACTCAACTTCGGTCAAGTGAGGATACTAAGCAATTCGTTGATTCTCAAAATCATTGAATCAGACAACATTAGGCTAAGCATTTTTCTGATTTTCTTTTTTTGCTCAATTTCAATCCCCGAATTATGAAGCTAACAGAGAGTCTACCGTCCGCGGAACACAACTGCTATTGTTTGACTCACTAATTTCTAATTCAAGTAGGCAGAACATCAAGTAGGTTTTGCTTGTTAAGTGCAATGTTAATATAAAATTTAAAATCAGTTTTCAGTTTTTGAAAAAACTTAGGGTGAAATCGTGTATTTCATATGGCTGCTTAAACTTTTGAATGCAAGACATTATTTCTCTCTTTCTCTCTTTTAAATTATGCTTTTTTTTAGTCTTGCTCTGTCTTGGGAGAATCGGTTGGTGAGACACGTTTTTTAATAGATGCCATAAACAAAATGAATAACATCAATTTTAAAGTTTATTGTTAGTTAAGTAAACAAGTTAATTTCAAGACTGAACCCAAGCAAACATGGAACTGTGGATAATGGACTTTTGAAACTTAACAAAATTATAAAAATAATCGGAGACTTTCCCCCGTTCAAACTATCAGTTCAGATGCATTTTTGAAAGTTTTTTTTCTCCATATATTTGTTTTTATTTATTAATTTATTTTTCGGGGGAATATGAAAAGTTTATAGACTATTTAAAAACAAAAACAAACAAAAAAAGTAAAACTGGTTTTTGACAGTTAACATTATTCCTTATTTTATACAAGTTTTCTTAAAAGTTCATTAAACATAAACAAAAATTTACAATTTTAGCGAATTTATATTATTTTAGGTACCGCTGGATTACTACATCGGTAATGGCCTTCTTCAGCCTAAAGAAGTGATGTTGTATTTAGAAAAACGACAAACTTAACAACTGGATGGAATAGGTTCATGAACCACCATTCCTCTAAACGCTGTGATGAGCATCATGCCTTTCAAATGTTGTACAATGGACTGACACAAATATTCTAATTTTGAATGTCTAAATTATTAACGGTCTCTTTCAATTTTCAACCCATCTATTTGGTGTTCATTTTTCATCTTACTGTATTTGTGTGATTATTGTAATATATTTGTTCATATTTTTTTATTTTGTTAATAAACTCCTATTGATTTAACTTCTAAAGCTAGAGTTTAAATTATTTTAGATGAGCATTTTCGTCTTTTGTCTTTTATTTTGCATTTCAAAAGCGACAATCTTGTTACAAGTACAATAGTCCTTTATATTCCTTGAAAGCTGGGAAATTATCTCTTATAAATATGTTTTGCAAGTAAGAATTACAGCTCGAAGAGCCATATTAAAAATATATATATATATATATATATATATATATATATATATATATGAAATAAAGTCATTGAACGTTTCCTTTTGATGTTTTTAAGAATGATGACAATAAAAGAGAAAAAAATTGCTGTGTGTACTCATGCATGCTTATAAGATGTAATGCTTCTAAAAATTTATGTTTTAAAAACAAGAAGTTTCGTCAAGAACAAAACGAGCCTACTTTCCCGTATATCAACACATACTTTCTAGTATCCTTATACATATAATAGCCAATTCAATGATAGAGGAATGCTCCTGACGTCACCAGCGATGAAACTCGCGCCATAGCATGATAATTAGATAATATTTTCTGGCAATGTTTGACATGCAGGGAAATGTTTTATCTTGACAAGGCTGAACAGGATCCCGTAACTTAACTGTTTTACTGATAAGCGTGTAATTTTAGGAGAGTGAAGAAACGAAAAAGTGGTCAACAATGAACGCTAGCTACTGGAGTTTAGGGTTAATCTACTGGAGTTTGGGTTAAAATGTCAACTATCAAAATATCACCAAACAGGCAATTGCTTCGTTCGCATGTAGAAGCAATTTTCACCTGTCATACCTTGACGGGTGATTTTCTAGTCCATTCAATATTCTCTAAATTAGCTAAGACTGCAAAGAATGTCAAACATACCTTTCTAATGTTTTAAGCTGATTTCTGAAAACAAAATGTGCCTCGCTCATCTGATGAAAGAGATACATAAAAAATAAACAAACGAACAAAAAAAAAATTAGTAGCTCCTTTGAACAACGCAACAAAAATATTTTTTTCCCATAAAAAATAATAATAAAAAAAGAAACTCGCTTAAAAAAAAAATCGTTTGTATGCTCTTTCTTCCAGGTAAAATAAAGTGCCTCGGATTTTCTTTTCTCCCGTTGCCGAATAATAATGAAAAAAATAAGTATACTTTAGAAAATAAATAAAAAGCATTAAAATGTCTTTTTTCGGAAGATAAACAGAGAAAACCATAGCATGTGTTAATAATGGCAAACTATTAATGTATATTTTAAAAACTTTTAAAAAATAATAAAATAAAATTAATATTACTGTGAACTGAAATTTAATGTATTTCGTAATTTAGTTTGCTATTAACTCATTCATTATCCTATTAAAATGAGCAGAAATAGCGTTTTTGAAGAGTGAAGTTCAATCTTGCGGTGTTGCGAAATGAAATATAAAATATTTTCGATAGAAGTTTTGACAATACTTAAACACGGACTTCTGCGAACATCTCACCAAATACCATCAATATTACAAAAATGACACTGGATTTGGTGAGTCCTTTTTTTTCTGTGCTCCTACCAACTGGCATGACAACGCTTATGTTTCACTACTTTCAAGTTATGCTGAAGTTTTACCTTCATTAAACTTTCAAAGGAACTGCAACTCAAAAAAAAAAAAAAAAAAAACACACACATACACACACATAAACAAAAAAAGAAAGAAAGAAAGAAAAGAAAAATAGGAATAAAAAATTACGCAAATGGGCACTTGACTTTATTCCCAATGAACACCTTCGGAGAAGACTGAAAGTAGAACTAAAAAGCACGCATTTATTCGGACAAGTAATTTCAACCTTGTTTTAAGAGGAATAGAGGAAATAAGCTAGACTATGTCTGATAACATTAATGTAATTCAGCAAAAACTTCCCTAGCTAATGCATAAACTTTGTCACAACGATACAGCATGCAATCTCCTTAAGTTAAGCAGCAGTCATTGCTGTATAGCATACTATACTCAGAATGTTTTCTCCATTGAGAAAGAGGTTCCTAGTAACCCCGAAACACTTCTGTCATAAGTTCACTAATTTGTACTCGATTAATGTAAATTTACTTTTTTTTTTTTTCAAAAATGTAATTCTCTTTCTTTTTTAAGCCACACTATATCAAATTAGTATGTTCTGGCCATCTCACGAAATTTTCTTCTATATCTTTCTTATAATTCTGATCCCTCCCCACGCTTGACGAGGAAGCAATATTCCCAACAAAAACAAAATTACGAAATGGCTCCATACCCCCCCTTCCCCCAGCACGTCCCTCCTCCTGGGTGGTTACGTGTGTATAGCTGTGTGTGTGTGTAGGTTTACGTGTGTGCACGTAGGCATGTGTATGTGTGTAAAGGCACGCGCGCGTAGGCGAGTGTGTATGAGCATGCGTGTGTAGGACATGGACGCCACCACCCAGCAGAAGTGGATTCCGGGGGACTGCTCAGGACCAGAGGAGCCGCGCCGCGCCACCACCGGTGGACAGTGGTGCTGCAGAGGCCCCTGGTCCAAGCTGGAAAGTAACCACAGCATCAAGGACTGTCAAATGAGAACAATGAGCAATCGTGATTGCTCAAAAAAAAAAAAAAAAAAAAAAATATATATATATATATATATATATATATATATATATATATATGTGTGTGTGTGTGTGTGTGTATGTGTGTGTGTGTGTATCTAATTTGAATTCTGACACTTTGAATTCGAATTATGTTTTTCGCAATCACAAGTTGCGACAGGACCCTACTCATTGGAAGCTATTGTTTCTAGAAACGGCTCATGTCCTCCCAAGCCTGCCCATCCTCCTGGGCGGTTACGTGTGAATGTATGTAAGGACTTGTTTGTGTGTAGACGTGTGTGTATGTCGGAGTGTGTGTATGCAGGACATGGACGCCACACCCTAGGAGGAGGGGATTCCGGTGGACAGTGCTGCTAGTGGAGGCTAAAACCAGAGGAGCAGCTCCGTCCTCCGGTGGACGGCGGTGCTGCAGAGGCCCCTGGTCCATTCTGAAAAAGGAACCGGATATCAAGGACGGTCAAATAAAAGCAATAAGCAATCGTGATTGCTCAAAAAAAATCAGCACCTCTTGGAGCGATTGGAGTCAAAATTGAACCTGTTTACATATGGATTCCCATTTATATCAAATTTCATTCAGAACGTAGCATTACTTCTTGAGATATGGCACTCAAAATGGAAAAAAAAGAACGTTCGATTGCGCCACCCCCCTTTTCAGCCGTTGACACCAAAATAAAATCAGCTCTTATACCCTCTAAGAGCTACTTATCGATAAATTTTTACTTGATTCCGTTTATTATTTCTTGAGATACAGCAGTCACAATTGACAACAAAAAAATTCTATAGCTCAACCCCCGTTTGAGCTATTGACACGAAAATTGATTCAGCACCTGTTCCTGTTAGGGGAAATATATGGACCAAATTTTGTTTGATTCCGCCAGTTACTACCTGAGGAATAGCAAGCACGCATAACTTAAAAAAACGTCCCATTGCTCCACCCCCCTTGGAGGAATTCGCGCCAAAAAACACTGGGCACAAGTTCACATAGGAGCACATATGTGGTCCAAATTTCGTTCGATTTCATACGGTAGTTTTTACTGTAGAGGACCGAAAAAAAAAATGGTCACACATACGTGACACACACACATACACAGAGACAGACAGACATTTTTCAAAAATGGTCGAAATGGACTCAACACACCTCAAAACGTTCAAATCCATCGAAATTCAAAAATGTGCAAGAATCCAATACTTTCCTCTATATATAAGATATAGAAAAAAGTTCAAATAAGGTGCAATAGAATGGGATGTGCATCACTTGCCCAACACGAGATAATCATTCAAGTTGTGTTTGCAATGACGAAAGGTTGGTTTCTTTGCATTAACTCACTGATGGCGGAAAAACAACTTTTACAGAATTCACTTGGACCTGTGGTTCCTCGCCCTTTCCCCCTTGCGAACCCCTTCCAAAATCCGAAAGAAATTACGGAACTCCTCTTATGCAACGGGCGAAAAAGGAAAAAAATTCGAAAACATTTTTTACCTATGCTGCACAATTCTTCATAACTAGTGGTACCCGCACGGCTTTGCCCGTAATAGAAAATTAAAAGATCTTTTGGTTCGCCTGTGTATTTACAAATAATGTAAGCTGAATTTTCTCGTAAATTGGCTTGTGCCGATGTTACGTTTCCACGTTATGATAATTTCGTAATTTACTCGTCCATCTTACGATAATTTTGTTCTTAAAATTGGAATAGAAAAAGAATCACATCGAATTTTTGAAATATCGCTTCGAGTTGCACACTCCCATGCTACAAACTAACTTTGTGCCAAATTTCATGAAAATCGGCCGAACGATCTAGGCGCTATGCGCGTCACAGAGATCCTGACAGACAGAGATCCGGACAGAGATCCTGACAGACAGAGGAACTTTCAGCTTTATTATTAGTAAAGACAAGAAACGAAAACATGATTGCAAAACACTTAAGTATAAACATTGATACAAACTAAAATGATAGTTTCAAAAAACGAAAGGAACATTAATTCAAGAAACTGATTCTTAGTTTTACATACATAATCTTTGAAGAACTTTTGACGATGTACAATCCATAGGTATAATATTCCTCTATCAACAACTCTCTATTTCAAATTAAATTATATTAATATTATTTTATTTGCTACCTTTCCCTTTCTTTGCCACTTTCCATTAATAGAATTATCGTTATCTTGCGAAAACAGGAAGAAAGTGAAACATAAGATAAACAAAATTTGAGTAATTCTTCAAAACTTTCAAGAAACGTTAATAGCAATTAATTTCATTGCAAACTTTTTTATGCGGAAAATAGATGAATTTATTTTTAGTAAATTTTATTCTGTGGTGTTTGTTTAGAAGCTAAAAATGAAATCCGAGAAAATACAATCTTAGCATTTTCATTGTTCTTTTACATACGTTGAAATAACATCCATATTAAAAGAAAACTGCAACTGCGGAAAGACATTCATTTAAATGAAGAATAAATAACCAGATGGCACAAGAATGTCAAAATGGAGTTCCTACAAAATTTATTCAAGTTGTTACGAGTCTGCTTTTATTTCAGATGTTCTTGTCAAACGATTCAAAAAGAAACTGCAATTATGTACCTCAGGGTCAGACTGGGATCAGTGGCGGAAAAAAGGAAAGGGTTATGACTCCCCCCCCCCCAAAAAAAAAAAAAACCGTCGACAATACTATCGGGCCACACTGTGTTTAATCACTGCATGAATAAAAAGCAAACATTTTCAGTTGTTTTTTCAATTTATTAATTATTTTTGGAAGTAAATTTTTGAAATTTCTTCTGTGATTTCGTGTTTTTTACTGACACCTCATCATTAAAAAAAAAAAAAAAATTCGTTCCCAAAACCGTAGGTTCATTCTGGGGGGGGGGGTTCATTTTTTAACATGACCCCCCAAAATGGTAGTCTGTTTCTCCCCCTGACTAGCTGTAGTTCAAAAATGGTGATTTTCGGGATATTTCTGCATTGTGTGCAGAATCCAATTCCGCATTGGAATATATGAACGCACATCATTAAAAAAAAAAAAAAAAAAAAAAAAAAAAAAAAACCTTAATATTATTTCCCAGACTTAAAAGAGCGCTCGTCCCAAAATTCTTTTGCACCAGTCAATCGTTTTTATGCCCTCCTGCAAAGTAGTGGTAATGTGACTGACGTTAGTCTGGCTTTGATTCACAGAATTGTATTTACAAATAACGTTCATTTAGTTGTTAGGTCGTCCGCCAATTCAGCAAAACTCATTCAGCACCATAAACACAAAAGGTGACCTACTTTCAAAATGCAAACAAAGGCCATGGCAAAATCAAAGAAGTGAATCTTCGAAACAGAACTAAACAGCAAGCAGGCTAAGGAGTCGTCCACCAATGAGGCAGTGAGAGGCAAAGGGATGTAAGTGAACTATTTAAAGTTTCGAGTTAATCGCGTTTAAAGTTCAGATCCTAGGTAGGCTTTCATTAAAATTTGTTTCTAATTCATGCTGTACAGCAACACCTACTAGGGATACTAGTACAATTATTTCTTGCCCCAAAGAGGAAGAGAGGTTCACCTACCATGTGTACTGGTTATCTCCAAATTTTTAATTTTGTCACTTACATCCCTTTGCTTCTCACTGCCTCAAATGATGTTACTCTTTGAAAGCGTTCGCGAATTTGTGGTTTTGTGAGAAAGGGGAAGGAAGGGGGCGGAAAGAAATTTAGCATCACACATTTTGGTTGAAATAAAAAGATTTTGTAACGATATGTTTACGCTTATGTAACAACGCAATGTAGCGTGTGATGACGGGAGGGTTGAGGTGAAGTGTGGCACTTTCTGACAAAAGTGGGGATGGAGCTTAAATGTATCGAAAAAAGGTGTGACATCATTTATGGACAGCCTCTAACTGAAAACTATCTCCTGAAGCTCGGAGAAGGTTTATTTATGCTCTCGACTGAGAAAACACTGGAAATATCTAAAAGTATTTTTTTTCCTTTATTCAAAAAAAAAAAGTCACCAAATGTCAATCATCTTGGCGACATTTAACGAAAACAAGAAGTGGAAATTTTTGGAAAAAAAAGGAACGGGGAGGATACTTTGCCAATGTATGGGGCAAAGTCAAAAATGAATCATTTTTCAAATGAAATATTTTCTATTTGGTTACAAAATATACTTTTCATCATATGAGGTAGAGAAAAGCAAAGGGGCAAAACGAAAAATTTGGAGATAACCAGCACAAATGGTAGGTAAAACTCCCCTCTCTGTCTTGGGGCAAGAGATAGTACCAGTAGCCCTATTCTGCCGTGCTAAGCACAGATGTGGTATCTGCAGTAGAGCTCAAAATGAGAAATTGATGATTAAAATTTTACAACTCGTTTCTTTAATTTATGACTTAATTAAATGCTCAACTTGCGGTAGTTGTTTCGTAAATAACTTATCTAAAAACCGTAAGAGAGTATTTTTGTAAAAATCTTAATTTAAAATTAATAAATGTAGTTACGACAAATTTTCTTTTCAAAACCTTTTCATATACTAAGCTATTTTCACCGTAAGTGACAATTACTATGCATTTTTAGGGGTATCTGCACAGATAGGACAAAAATAGCTTAGTAAAACGTGCTCAATGTATCATTAAATAATACTGAAAACATCTGCTTTCTTTAGACTTAGCTGTTTCGCTTTATTTTGTTAATACAAATCTAACAGAATCTACCTTCTAAAAAGATACCATTTTCAAAACTCCAGACAGTTAAAACTGTAATCCATAACAATTTTCGTTTTTTTATATTCAAAGAATGTTCTTTTTATAATGTTTTATTTTCTAGATTCATTTTTACCGCGCATGAAGATAATTTTGACAGCAGACGATACTTAATAAAAATATTACTCGCCGTAGAATGAAATGCGTTTTTTTTTTTTTTTTTTGTATGAAAGAATTAGATATGAATATTTTACATGCATTTCATTTTTAGAATTTGTATTTTAAATAAACATTTAAATCGAAAAAGCTTGAATATTTACTTTAACAATTATGCAAAGTTGTATTAGTTTTTATTATCAACCTGTATCAACTATTCAACGGTAAACTAATTTTAATATTCTGTGTTACAATAAACTGCTACATTATTAAATATGCTGCTTTACTAAGGTATAAAAGTCGTATGTACAAATTACTAAGGAAAAAAGTGGTAACTGCGCAGATACCACTTTAAAGGCTTAGTATTTGTCACTTACGTTCAAATTGCCTTTGCAAACTCCGCAAACTGTGCAGTTACGACTTTTTTCTTAAAGCTTTTTTTAATATTTCGCTTTCACAAATCGCCAAAAAAACTTGACATTTAGGTAAATTAAATCATTAACGACCACCTGGTGACAATAACTCAATTTTGATAAAATGTGCAGATTCCACATCTGTGCTTAGCACTGCAGTATTAGGTTCTGTGATACAGCATGATTTAGAAAAATTTGCAAGGAAAGCCTACCCAGGACGTAATCTTTAAACGCGTTTTACTCAAAACTTGAAAATGCCCACTTACATCCCTTTGCTTCTCACTTCCGCATATGAATGAATAAGTTAACGAACAAATGATTGAGTGAATAAATAAGGGAACAACAAATGAATAAATAAGTAAACTAATTAATTAATATATGAGAAAAAATGAGAGAATAAAATAGCGAATGCACAAGCAAAACAAGAAAATTAATGAATAAATATGGGAATTAATAACTGAAGGACTGTAAATGAGTTAATAAATGAATGAATGACTACTTAGGTGACTCAATAAATGAATGAATGCGTAAACATATCGCTTCACATCGCGTGCACCTGCTCAATCGTATTAAACATTCAAAATCAAAACATACCCGGCATTAATTAAATAAGCACTGCACTGGACACAGTAGATTCTAATTGATGTTTAAAATGTTAATTTCAAAAACTTTTATTATTTTGTGATAACAAAAATTACTTTTGAATAAAAACCAAAATTTTACAATATGTGTATCAAATTTTGGATTTTTTATTATTGTTTACCTTGATCTTTAAAGCCGTTTATTTTATGACAGGAATCAACTAGATGTGCAAGAACATAGTTAAATATTGCTGGATAGGTGGCGCTGCAAGCAGGAAATAATCTACCATTGCACTTTGCTCCACATTCAAGTACACGTCATATCAAAATTGTTAGTTCTTCTCCTCTTTTTGGACTTATACAAACGAAAAAGATCCACGCCAATAATTTAAAAAAAAAAAAAAAAAAAAAAAAACAATTTTAACAAAGCTAAATTTTCTAGGTTTTACCTTCAAAATAAATTTTGTGAGGTAATTATTTTGCAAATTAGCTTGTTTGAAAAAAAAAAGCTGATTGTTTAAAAACATTTAGCATTGGTACGCAATTTTGTGTTTCTAAATCATTAAATACAGGAAGCTAGAAAAGTTGCTGAAAATGTATCTACATATTTATTTAACTTTCTTTTTTTTCTGATTTATCCGTGTGAGTGCAATTCAAGACAACAAAATAGAAATCAATTTTCTTTTCTCTAATTTTAATAAATTGGAAAATTGGATTGAAAACTTCTGACACGATTAAAAATAGTTGGAGTTATCATCAGAATAACTGTAGCATGAAATTGATACAATCAAATCAAAACTATTGAGAATTGACATAATTTTATTTATGCTCCCTGATCACATAACAATGTTTTTATAATGTTGTATTTTTTAATCATTTTTAACAGTTAAGTGTGGTCTTACTTTCAGTTTTTTGGAAGACAAGACTCGAGAAGATGAAAGCTTATATATATATATATATATATATATATATATATATATATATATATATATATATATATCCATCAGACATGCAAGCATATTTGTTCTAAAAATAAAAATTTTAAATGAATAATTTATCTTAACCCAAAAGATAAAAATATTCAAATGGATTTTTACAATGCAAAACAGCATCACAGATAGCCACAACAGAAAAAGATAGACTTTGTCCTTGGGATAATATTGTGAAAGAGATAATGAAGATAATGCAGACAGAGACATGCTCAAAATAATGGGCAATGTCAAAGATTACACAACGTTCTGAAAAGCGGAAACTTTTCTTATTTAAACTTCAAGCCTTTTATCCGGCAAAGTATAGTGGAAACAACTCTTGATTAGAGCATTAGTTTGAACGTTCGAAATGGAAATAATTGATTACATAAATGCATTTAATGCTCTCGCGATTGTTATAGGAACTTTAATAGTTGCCTACTTTTACAAGTAAGACGTTTTCTTTATTTCTTTTCATTATTTAATCTTAATATTGTTAATAGCTGCAAAAGAAATGTGAATATTAGCATTGCAGTACTGTAAGTTTCAATGTTCAATTGAGCTGTTTTTGAAATTTTAAAAGGTTTTTTTCTGAAAAAACATGCTTAAAAACATGGGATTTAACCATTTTTTAAACAATTTGACAAAGTTTAATATTTTTAAACTATTGTTTTGATCGGAGCGCAGATTGAAATTCATTTTTTTCGCTTCTGCACATGACATCACAAGTGATGAAATGCCATTCACTGATGCCATTAGCACACAGCACAAAATATCATGTCCTGGCAACGCGGTGGACAGCAAAGGGTAAACATTTAGAGTGCCAATGGAGTAGCGTGCCAAAGTACATGACTTGTGACGTCATAATGACCACGCTTTATTTCCAAAATCGGACATTCAAAAAAATAAATAAATAAAATAAAATAAATAAAAAATAACTGTTGGAAAAATAAAAGTTTTTTTGTGACTCTTTTTTTTTTCTTTTTGTTTTGTCAATTTCAGTATCAATTTCAGTGACTAAAAGTAGTACTTTTGACTAAAGGAAACAGCTCTATTGTAAACAGATATCAGAACCGTAACCAGACTTTTGTTTCAGAGAGGGTTTTACCAAACATATTTCTCGTGAAATCTGAGTGATAAATTAAATTTGATTTCATTTATATATTCTATTGATTTTTGTTACAATAAGTTATTCAAATCAGATGAAGATGACGTATCTATTTAATGATGAAAAATAAAGTTACGTACGCTACATAACTGTCTTTTGTACTCTGCATTTTTAGAAGAATTTCTTTCTCAAAAGAAACAAAGCATGTACTTATACACGTGAATCGGAAGTAATACTTTGAAAGTCATATTTTTTGACAGTAATTAAAATATGCAAAATGTGAATAGTTCTCTTTTAAATTCAAAGAATTTCGATATTTTTGATAGCATCAGGTTTTTAAAATCCGAAAGAAAACGCTGTATTGTTTCGTAAGATATGGTATTCGCAATAACGGCAAAGAATAAAATAAATACTGCGGATATAGCACTGAATTTGTACTGTTTTTCAATAATGAAAATTTCACTTTTCAAATGAAATTGAAAAAAAAAATAAATAAATACAATTAATAATGCTTTCAGCAAAAAAAAAAAAAAAGATAAAAAGCATATTTTGAAATTAATTTGAAAGATTTTGGAATGGTTTTGAACGTTAGAAACCTTCCCCTTGAATGCGGCCCTGACAGATTTTGATTACTATATGTATAAATATGGAAGTTTTGCAAATAATTTGATTTTTCACAAAATTATTTTTTTCCTCAAAAGGTTTCTCTAAACTGCAAAAAAAAAAAAAAGGATCCTGTGAAAATTTCTGGATAGACCCCTGCTATTACCATAATAAGTATGGATTGTGGGGTAAAACTTATTAATTAGTTTAATGGGAAGTACAATGTAAAAGACAGAAATTTTAAGCAGTAAGTTGGGGAATGTAGATAAATAGAATAGAGCTGGGCAAAATTAAATAGTATATAAAGCATTTTCATTTTTGCAGCGCCACCTATCTTTTAATATTTTAGCTACAGGGTTTGTCCGGAAAGTAATGAGCCTCATTTAAAAAAAAATACTTTTAATGATCAGATTCTTACAAATACTTAAAAATCTTCAAAGTACGACCCTTCTGCGTCGATACACTTTTGCCAGCGCGATTTCCAGGAATTGAAGGCTCCCTGGAAGTCCTCGACCGATAAGCTCTTTAGAAGTGACGTCGTAGTAGACTGGATGGTTTCCACGGTGTCCCAATGTTTCCCCTTCAGCTCTCGTTTCAGTTTGGGAAACAAAAAAAAGACATGACTCATCTCCAGTGATGACGTTGTCCAAAAAATTAGGGTTGTCCCTACACATTTTTTCATCTCCTTGGAGACTTCCAAGCGATGCGTTTTTTGAGCATCGGTCAAAACTTTGGGCACAAGTTTTGCGCAAATCTTTCGCATGCCCAATTCTTCCGACACAATCTCATGGACAATTGTTTTCGGCAAGTTCAACGAGTCTGACAACAAACGAACACTCATTCGGCGGTCTGAGTTCAACAATTCGCGCACACAACTCACATTGTTGTCCGTTTTCGAGGTTGAAGGGCGTCCAGACCGGGCCTCGTCGGTGACATCCTCACGACCCTCTTTGAAAGCTTTGTGCCACTTTTTTGCCTGCGAATAGGACATGCAAGCCTCCCCGTAACCCTCCTGAAGCATATCGAAGGTTTCCTTGGCAGTTTTGTTCACTTTGACACAAAATTTTATCGCGTAGCGTTGTTCAATCGTTCTTTCCATTTTTAGTATGACAAGGGCGCGAAACAGAGGTCTCCTTAAAATGACGTCCTCACCGTTTCAGAGCTCGGAGGCGACTGAGGCATGGCTCGCTGGAAAGCTTAGGGTTCCCCCCACCACTTCCAAGCGGTGTACGGTCGCGTCACAATAAAATAAGGCTCATTACTTTCCGGACAAACCCTGTATGTTCTTAAACGTATAGTTGATTCCAGTCAAAAAATAAAGAAATAAATGGATAAATAAATAAACTGCTCTAAAGATCAAGGTGTATAGGGATACAAGTAGTTGTGTTTAGATTCGACACGACTGCCTTTGTGTTCATTTGTTTCGTTTTAATTTGAGTGTTTCACCATCATGTGCTTTGTGTGATTCTCCACAATTCTTGCTCATCTGGACATATGCTCAACACTTGAGAATTGGAAGTATAATACTGTAAAGAAGAGCTTGTTACCTAATAACCTGATTGTCTTAGTCCAGGCATTTGATAAATAAATATAATGCAAGTCATTTTCAAAGTTTGATACACGTGTTGTTATATTTTGAGATTTATCAGAAATAATTACTGTGATAATTATTAAAGTTATGAATTTTTGTAATCATCATTTTAAATATTAACTGAGCCCTACTGATCTCCAGTGCAGAACTTATTTAGCTGACACAAGACATTTTTTGATTTTGAATGTTCAATACAATGTTTCAAGTGCAATCGGGGCAAAGATAAACCGTTTATTTTGTTTACTTCTTTGTTTACTTTTTTGGTTACTAAAATTCATTTATTAAATCACTTAAGCATTCACTCATTTACAGCACTTCATGTAATGACTCACTTATTAATTAATTCATTCAACTATTTTCTTATTCATTCACTGTTTTACTCCCTCATTTTGAGTTTCAAATGCATTAAATATCTAAGTTATTTATTTAATCATTTATTGTTACGTTTTTTATTGATTTATTCATTTTTTTATTTATTAACTCATTTGATAAAAAATATGTTCAATATTTCATGAGAAAAATAATTTATTCTTCACTTTGTCTCATGTATGAAGCGCAGTGAAAATTTTACAATTTTTTTTTTCCGAAGGTACAAATTTACTGTCACAAATTAAAAATCGTTTTTCAATGCAAGTTTTAAGATAAATGCATTGTCTTTTCTTTATATACTGCAATGTTCAAAACAAATTTCCTTAACTATTTTCAACTTGTCCAGCATTCCTTACGAACACAGCGTAAATCACTCCCCTGATGAAGTCAATTACTTTAAAACGTTGTGGTCTGACTATTAATGTTATTTTTTTGAGTTTACCCGAGAAAAAAAAAAACCTTGATGCATTATTTGATGTACAGTTATGTAGTGTAAACGCCTAGAAAGAGACTCAAATTTGCCTTTGGAAGAAAGGCAGTACGCAATTTTTTTTTTTTTTTGCAAACCTACATTATTTAATTTGCAGAAAAATCCACAGTCAATTTAACTGCATTAATGTATAGATTTTAGAAACGTCTCAGCAGCATTATTTTCAAATTTTGTTGCATGAAAAAGTCTATATAATTTATTAGCAAGAACTATTCTCAGTTTTATCTGAATATTTGTGTTTGTTAATTGAAAAATATGTTTTAGAGTATTTACCAAAAAGCCAAGTTATTGGAAAGAAAAAGGAATACCTGAAGTTGAACCCGCGCCTTTCTTTGGAACAGTTTTAAAAAACACTAAGAAGGTTAGATGAATTTTTAAAAATATAGTTTGTGTATAATTTTTGCTTTTAAAAGTATTAATTAGAATTTCTCTATAAAACACTAACTGAAATTGTGCCATCAATTTTCATTGCAATTTGTACTGAAATGTTTAATATGTTTACTAATGACAAAAGTGTTTGTCTTTCTGATACAAGCTCAAGAAATTTGTAGTAAATATGCAAAATATAATCATCCCTTTAAAATCATTAAAAAAATACTAATACTTTTGAAGCTTTAAATTGAGAGAGGTCACAATTTATATGTGCCATACAGGACCTTAACCAGAGACTTTCGGGAAGGGTTTTACCAACACATTTCTCATCATATCTATATGATCTAGAAAATTCGATTTTATTCGTATATTATATTGGTTTTTGTTGCAATAGGTAATTTAAATGAGGGGGTTCCACTTTAATGACACTAATACAAGGACGGATCCAGAAAATATTCAAGGAGGGGGCGGCTGACTTCAGATACTTACTCTTTTACAAAATTCCCAAGCTTCTGTCCCCAAAAAGCACGAAAGATAATTTAAAATTATTATAAAAACTTATTTATTATTATTATTATTATTTAATTATTACTTTTTTTTTTTTTTTGAACTTCCCTTTCTAAAAAATTCCGGAGGAGTGTACTGAACCCTATCCCTCACCTTAAAAAATCATCAAGAGGGTCCTATGATTGTTTTTTTTTTTTTCTGTTTTTTTTTTTTTTTTTTTTTTTGTCTTCAATTTAAAAAACTTTCCTCGTAAAATATCATCTAAAAGATCGAATAAAACCGAGTTTTTGGAACTTCGAAAAACTTCTTGTACAAAATAATTCCAATCCCTACCACTTAAAGTGTTAAGAGATGTACTACAATTGCGTTTCTACGACTACAACTTCAAAGGAGAGCCCTCGTTTTTGTTATTTTATTGAAGATCGTCGAAAATTACGTTTTTGGGACTTTAGTATCGGAAATATGCCGAGGGAAAGTTCTAGCATCTCAGCTCAAGGAGGGGGAGAATTGGCCCCCTCGTGATGCGTGTACTCATGTACGCGCATTCGAAGTTGTACTTCTTACATTCATATTTTTCACACTTAAAAAATTTGTAAAATATGGAGTTTGGCACTTTTGAATTTAAAAAATTTTGATGTTTTTGTTAGCGTTAGGCATTCAAAATCTGAATGGTATAGTACTGAGTTTGTACAAATCGTCAATAATAATAATTTCATTAAAAAAAAAAGGAAAAAAGAATGAAACAGTAATAATAAGTTTTAAAGCAAAAAAAAAAAAGGAAAGGCACATTTTGAAATCGTTTTAAAAAATTTCGAATTGAGTTTGAATCCCACTACCCAAGGAAAAAGAATGTATTTATTCCTATGAAAATGGTGTAAAATCAAATCTTTGAGTTTGTTCTACGTTATGTTGTAGTGAAATTTCGCATTAGAATTTCTTTCATTTTTAAAATACTTATTGAATTATTTATTTTTATTTTTTCATAACGTTTTAATTTCTTTTCAGCCACTCTTTGAAGTAGATTTTGAAAGATATAAGACTTTAGGATCAATACACGGGTGAGTCAATATGTATGCCTACGCTTCTCGAAAGAAAATTCCATTACAGTAAAAACATTAAAAGCAAAAATTACATTAACTGTTTTCTGCATCATGTTTTCATGAACCAAGTTCTTTAGCACAAATTCAACTTGAGCAGGGAGAAACTTTGGCTTTGGGTTGGAAAGCAGTATGAAACCAACATTCTTACCAAAAATGAACATGATTTATTCTACGACTAATTTTGACAATCTATAATTAACGTTTTCCATAGCCCAAACTTACGCCCTTACGTTGAGTAAACTTTTTATAGCCAAGAATTTCCCTATTTTTCCAGGTATCAACATTAAAAAAATAAGTGGCTTGAATAAATTAATTACACTTGAAATGCGTTGATTCACACTCAATCTATTTTCAGTTATTATGAAGGAACCACTCCATGTTTATCAGTTGGTAATCCGAAAGTCCTAAGAAATATGTTGGTGAAAGATTTCCATATATTCCCAGGCAGAAGAGTAAGTATATCAGTAATTTACATTGTGTGCTTCGTATATGATTTTCTTGTTATTTGCTTCTGTCTCAGTTAAATCGCTATTAACTTTGTTTAGAGCCCAGCTGATTGTCAAAAGTCCCAGCATTTCTTACTTGTTTTATTCCATTGTTTGATATTTTCTTACCATTCCTCGTACGTAGAGATTGCAATACCGGACCAAAAATTCAAAACCGGTATTAGGTATTTTTTGATACCGGAATAACCGTATTAATACCGGTATTAGAAATTTCTCAAAAAATAGTTGAAAACATATTGCTTCGTTGCCACATTTCAAAATTTTGTGCGAAAATTGTATGGAAACGTATACTGGACAAATATAAAATGAAGGAACAAATGTCATAATTAAAAATCAATAATAGTAAGAAACATAATGCATCTATTGCATTGTCTCTAGGCCTGAAACTCATTTTAGTGCACCATTTTCCTGCAGTTGAAAATACTTTTTTTGAATTCACGTAGGTGGGTGGTACGTTGGTACTGTTAACAATGCGCGATACACGTCCTCTAATTGCCTCCGAGAAGTCTTCCATCTTCAAATAATTAAATCTCTTGCGTGTTACTTTCGGATAAATCCTTTTGTGTGTATGTGTGTGTGTCCTATTTTAAAAAATATTATTATTCAATATATAGCTAGTTGTAATTCCTCTTACTTTTCTTATATTAACGTCATCTTCAACGATTTTCTCTTGATCAGTATAGGGTTATGCTTGCTTTTTATTAGGATTTTGTTTCGAAATTTACGATGAACTTAACTAGATTCGATCTTAAAAGTTTCTTTCATTCTTTTTTTTTTCTTTCAAAATTCTTTACGATTATCCTTATGTTAGTATCGGAAAATATGTTCCAGTTGATCATGTCTTTCCACTATACAAATTTTCAAGGCACTATATAATTTCTGAATATTATCTTGCCAAATATAAATCAAAATAGCGAGGCAGGACAAGAAACTAATACCGGTGACTACAAATTACCATTTGTTATACATACTAACAAAAAAAAGTTTTCGTCAAAATTCAATACATTTGATACAAATATTTAATATACCTATATCATAAAATGTTATCCTATTGATGGTTGGAATAAATTATTCATAACACAAATACATTCGAATTTACACTTGAAACTAACTTTCATAAAAGGGAAAGGGAGCGATCAGGGAAATGGAAGAAATAAAAACATGGTGCATATATGTACACGAAAAAGTCATTCATCTGACCCTCTAGTAATGAAAATATCATTTTGAAATCTTTCCACTACTTTTATCCAATGATATTCGTTTAGTTCGTGCTTTTGAAGCCAAATTTTTGCATCAATAGATTGATTTTGGTTCTGCATCATGGAAAAGGAAATGTAGGGTAGACCGGGGCACGCTTACGCAGTGCCCTTTTCTCAAAACGAATTATAACTAGCGAGCCAGCAGTCATAACAGATTGATGCTGCTCCCTAGCAAATAGTCTCACAAGTTTTTGAGCTCCAGTCGAGCTTCGGTTTAGCATGCGGAAAGGAAAATCTGTTTTTTTACCAAGCTGAGTAAATTTTGTGTTGAACGTTTTGAAGCTTATTGCGAACAAATAATACTTCGTTAAGAAAGAACAAATGCATAAAAATTTGCAGAATGTTATCCCCTCTCTCTCTTTTACTTGGCGACGGGGTAAGTTTACGCATTGACGTCGGAGCACCTTTACGCACGTTCTTATAAGCGGAGTGGAATCTGATCAAAAGAAAACGTCATCTATGGAAATTTTTAGATGCATGATACTCGTATTCTAAGTAGGTAGTTTAAACAATCTGTACAAGAAAAAGTCTTTGACAGAAATAGTTAGTTGTTAGATTGGTTTCTTTGTTTTGTTTAACTACTTATTGCAATTATTAACTATATGATGCTCCTGAATGCACAAAAAACACTTAAGGTCCAAAAATGATGTCACGCTTTGAGGGGGAGGAGGGTTCGTAAAATTGTGACAGTTTGTGACAAGGAGGAGGGAGGGGTAACGAAAAGCGTGACATCAAACATTTTTCACAAGAATATGTAAAGAATAGCGTGACATGTGACGGGGGGGGGGGTTGGAGAGGAGGTGGTATGGTGAAGTGTGACACTTGTCACAAAGGAGGGAGGGGGTCAAATGCTGAACAAAAGTATGACATCTTTGATGGACACTCTCTAATGACGTATTTTGTTACGCTGATTCAAAAAAAAAAACCCGTAATCAAATTGGCATTACAACATATTTAAAGATTTTTTTTGCATAAAATCCAACTCTTAAAACAGATTAGGAAAAATTTGTTTCATTGTAATTTTAGAATTTCTCTTAAAAAAATTAATAACTTGGATTTATTTTAATACAGAGTTTTGCTCTTTCTTCTAAAATGATAGCTCAAACGAGACCAGTTTTTTGTTGCACCCATTCCTCTTTTTTCGGGGGGTGGAGGGGTAAGGGGGGAGAGATTTGAATTGAAGTATATAGGCAAGTGGTGCATTTTTTATACTTTTTTTTGACGATAAATTGAATAAACTAAAAACAAATACAGGAAAGGAAAGAGGAGGTGTTGCCTTTGGATTGTCTTTTGTAATGATCCTTGTTCTTTCTGAACAATCACTTGGGGAAATTCTACTGATTACTTCTTGAAAGGAAAAAAAGTTGTTGTTTTTTTCAAGAAATATTTTTTAAATTATCTAACGAGCGGGTGTAAAGATGGTGTAATGGCTAAACGCGAAAAAAATATACAGAACTCTCTACTAAATCCATTGGGACTTTTCTGAAGTAACTTCTTGTGAGGGGTAACCTTATAAGCGGATGATCTTATGGCGAGGCTCAAAACTTCTGTATATTTCTTGCAACACATGTGACAGGCAATTTAGTAACAATTTTTTAGTTGTTATGTGCTTAAAAGCAATTATCTATTCTCGATTCCAATTTTTATCCGTCGTTTTTTAGGGTTTTAGTACTGGAGATCCCATCTTTGAAAACATGATGCAAGTGTTAAACGGAGAAGATTGGAAGCGAGTTCGTACTATAGTATCTCCGACATTTTCTACTGGAAAAATCAAAAGAGTATGTATCATATCAATTTTGTAGTAATATATTATATTACTCAAAACTATGCGAAGTTTAACAGTTTTAGAATCATGCGGCATATGCCCCAATAACTCAAAATTAATTTTATAAATTATTGAATACAAACATAAATTATATTTTTTCCAAGCTATTGAGCATCAGAATCCTTATATTAGCAAAAAGTAAATAAATAACTAAATTATTGTTTAAAAATATAGTGTGGATTTTTTTTTTTTAAAGCATTGTAAATGAAATACATTTGAATTCAATTTGTTATGCTTCTAGTTTATTCAAGATTACATTTTAATTGAAGATTGAAATTGAAGCCCAAATGCAAATGCGCAGCCCTCCCATAAATACCACCAAGACCCCCCAAGAGTGAGACCCCCGAAAAAGAAAACCCTTTAAAACACTACCCTACCAGGCCAAGAAATTGGAAGAAAAAAAAAACTAGCACCAAGACTTATTAACGTTGCATATATACACTTCTGGCCTCACTGGAGGCGCCCTACAGATTTTGTTGCAGAGAGACCCAAAATTTATAGATCCGGGTCTGCGCCCCCCCCCCCTTAAAAATTTCAATGGCGCAGTCTGCGCCATAACCTCTTTCCTCTGGGTGGGCACTTAGGTTATTGATGATCTTCACTGTAAAAAAATTCCGAAACGTTACTGGGTATTTCCGTGTAACATTTCGGGATTTCAATGGTTTTTACGCACTTCCTGTCAAAACCAAGTATCCTTGTCAAAAAGTTTCCTGAATTGCTACAAGTCGCACGAAATCAAACTTCAAACTGTTGCAAAAAATATGTTTAGCTCCCAGTTTAAAGATTAACTGAGCGTATTTATAAAGTGTATCCGGTATAGCTCGAATGCGGCCTGTCCGGACTGATAAATCGTCCAAAGGGCGCAAATCAGTCTATGGACTACGTAGCTTAGCAAGATTTGCAGGGTAAAATTCTTGGTACTTATTTGCAATTCTTTCTTAGCTTTGGCCTTGTTTGCAATACTGCTTTTAGAGCTTTCCTCGGAACGCAGTGAGGTGCCAAACTATTATAGTATACCCACCTAAGCTTAGGCTAAGATTCCAGAGACACGACTGGCTGTAAACGGGAAGATTTCTGAATAGTTCAGGAAGGTTACTGAATTTTAGCGGAAAATGTTCCTGGTTTTTGTAAGATATGTTACTGGAAGAAATTGGGCACATCAGCTGCCCATTATTTTCCAGGAACGTTTCTGAATCGTTTTTACAGTGTTAGATCATCTCAATGGTCTAAGGGTGGGCTCTCCTGGAGAGAAACATTGTAGCCATATTCATTGCGAATTTTTCGCATTTTACAAATAAGAACTCATTTTCGTTAGTGAGAATCAAAACTCTGCTTTTAATGCATTGTAACCATTCGATTTCATTTTTAACTTTCGAAAACAAGATGTCGTTTTAATACGTCTCATGAAAACTAATACAAGAACCGAAAAGTTCGGTATATAATACACTGGAGGTCGCAATAAGGACTAAGGCTCTAATGACTGGCATCAATAATACAAGTTGGGCTTGTAGACTGTGTTCCACTCAGGATATTTCTGGTTAAGAAAGATCTTAAGCAGACAGCGGCTTATATGCCTGGAAAAAACTCGTAAACACTGATTTTTACTGTATGATATGCAGACTGCAGAGTAAAGTGAAAAATCATATCTGTACGTGTATTCATTTCTGGTATCTTTGTTTATTACAATTTTAATCATTAAGGGGTACCTCAAAAATGATGAAACGATCAAAAAAAATTTTATTGCTTATTTCAAAACTAAAAACTATTCTGAACACAGTAGAAAAGTTTCATTGCTTTAGTTCAAATATTTAAAAAGTTATGAGCGGTTTTAGGCCATGCTCGCTACACTGTAACAAATTTCGGAAACGTTTCTAGATATATCGGAAACGTTTCCGAAATAGTAGGAATCCTTCATCCAATAGCGAACTCCTCAATATTCAGAAAGCTTTTTGTTATTTCAAGATATCTAGAAGCGGAAGTGATGACGCAACGCTTCGAAACCTATTTCATCCTTCCAACACAGGCGCCAATGAGTCGGAAATAACGAGAACTTCTTTTTTTTCTTATCTATGGTTGCTATTGGATTGCTTGTTATTTCATGTCTAGAGAGTAGTAAATTGTGTCGAAACTAATTTTACGCCTTTCATTTTGGGCTGCTCTTGATTTTTTAGAAGATGTACGCAGCTATTAAGTTAGTTAATAACGATTTGCTTATACAATTTCCGGTGCAACCGTGATTACATTTATATTGTGTGTTCAAGCGTGAATAGTTTCAACACCCGTTTTTATACTTAATGAAACGAAACCCTTTGGATTACTTATCCAGTTGTAATGGAGGTACTTAGATTTTCTTCCGCTCATGTTCACTTGTAAGTATTAATGAATATTTTAAAAAATGTTGTTATATACATTTATATTTTTGTTGATTTGCATTTGATGAGGCTCCAATTGTAACTGTTTTTGGGTTTATCGAATTAATTTAAAGTTATCCTACATACCTGTGAGCGCAGTGTACTATTTGTTGTAACTAACTGAAACTGATTAATTACGCAAAAGAAATAAGATTTATATTTGAAAAGCAATCACAGAAAAGTTATTTTGAAATACTTGGATATACATACATTGGTTCAAAAAAAAAATCAATTGTTTAATTCATTAAAAATATGGTAATGCAAATGCTTTCTAATATTGTAATATGCTTCACAAAAAATGTGCCAGTATTATTTATCTTTTTTTATTATAATTTATTCATTTATTTAAAAATATTTATACCATTAGAAAATGGCCCAGTTATCTATTAGTAAGCTACATAGTTATGCAATTAATTCATGTGCTTATTCATTTTGTTAAATGTGGTTGACAATAAAAAATTCCTTGACATTAGTTTGTTCGGTAAATAACATTTCCTTCGTGGATATACTAGTTTAATATAGGACAGTCAGGAGGAATGAGCCAGAGGCAAAAATGGAACAGCTGCATTTACAAGCCGAAATAAAAAGAAATATTATTTCATGTCATTGTTTTAAAAGTGATCCTTTTTTAAATACTATGTTATTAATTAAATATACAATGTACATATGGGGAGAAGACGAGGGGCGTTCACCACGCAGACTGCCATTGACATTTTCAGGGATTGCTTTTTTTAAGGGGGGGGGGGCGCTTTATAGCATTTTATGGGTTCACCATCACTCTATGGTGTGGGGGGGGGATCTCGTATATATGAAATGGAGTAATCATGCAATAGAATTCAATGTTTTAACAAATAAAATATGTAATGCATTTTGCGCACATTGTAAAAATAAAATCAGTAACATATTTTGATAAAGTATTTATATTTGTGATGAACTGGAAAAGGGCAAGAACAGAAGAATCACCCCGAATGGTTCCAACAGGAGGACTTGGTGTCATATTTAAATTCACCAATTTCTCTGTTGGCACTTTTCGGTACACTTTTTTCGTCAGAGAAATAGACTTGACGCGAAGGGAAGGTAAGTTCTGTCAAATTTTATCCGAAAATAAAAGCTATCAAGTTTGATACAAGATATGTTTTTAAGTTCTGCATTAAAAATACAATATGTTGATAATTTTGTCTTGAAAATATTGAGAGAAAAACTGAAGTTTAATATTGTTTAACAAACAATCCCACTTCTGAGAAAGTACTCCCCTTCCCTCCCCCGACGATTTTGTGATTATGAATGAAACTACTATATTATTTCATAAATTTTCAAAAATTTATAACTGTGCATATGTTATGCTGTTAACCAGGGCCCCATCCAACCGTTTAAACCACACATAGTGGTAGGTACGGGGGACCCTGGAGTGTTATGTTATGCTGTTAACCATGCTATTTGTCATTAGAAATTCAGAAAAAAAAATCCACGAATGATTCTAAAATTGCTTGTTTCATTGCTCTTAGATATGAAAGAATTGAAACTGATATGGCATGCAATACTATTAAAAAAGAATTATTTTTCAGAAAAAATCACGGAAAAAGGATTCCGAAATTCTCAGAAACGTTTTTGAAAATTGTTTGGAGAATTCCGAAATACTCGGAAACGTTTTCGAAACTTTCATGAACCACAGCTGCACAGAATACTCAGAAACATTTCTGGAAATTACGGAAAGAAGATTCCGAAATACTCAGAAACGTTTCTGAAAATTACTGAAAGAGGATTCCAAAATACTCAGAAACATTTCTGGAAATTATAGAAAGAGGATTCCGAAATACTCAGACACGTTTCTGGACATTACAGAAAGAGGATTCCGAAATACTCAGACACGTTTCCGGACATTACAGAAAGAGAATTCCGAAATACTCAGAAACGTTTTTGAAAATTTCATGAACCGCAGCTGCACGATATACTCAGAAACGTTTCCGAATTTTTTTTACAGTGTATGTGTTCTTATGCAAAAGAAAAACTTTAAATGACTTTTTCTCGATGATGGTTTTTTTTTTGTGTTTTCATGTCATTAGAATCCCTAAGGATTTTTTTCTATTAAAGATACAGCTTTAAAGTAATACTTTTTGCAATTGGGATAACATATTTGACGAAACTGTGCATTGGATAAGCATTTTATAAATTACTCAAATTTTTAGAGCATGTTAAACCTTTAAAAACCAAATTTAAAAAAAAAAACTTTGATTTTTTACATAATTAATCACAGAAATTTTTTAATAAACTTATAACCAAATGAATGCACAGATTTTTAGAGATGATTATAGTGATCATTTAGCAAAAAACTTTTTTTTAATTAGTGCAAAAATTAAAAAACCTTAGGGATTTTAAAAAATTGAAATTTTCCTCAATTTTTTGAATTAAAAAAAATAGGCAATATTTTTATACTTTGAAAATAAATAATTGATTACAAAATAAGTACGCATGTTATGGTTTCAAAAAAATATTAAATTTACTTAAATTAAAAAAAAATGTTTGAAAGGTACTGTGACCCCTTAATATGGATAAAAAATATTTCAGATGATGAGTATTTTCGAAGAATGTGCACAAACCATTGTGAAAAATTTTACGACGGCTGCCCAGAAAGGAGAATCTGTCGATGTTAAAAGGTACATGAATTTGAACATAAAATTCTATTTGACAACTAAATATTATTTAAAGTCTTTACTCTTTACACTAAATGATTCGGTACAATTCGGTTATATGCCTCAAGGGCTATTTTTCACCATCGTGAACGCTGGTGAAGGAATTCAATATGATAAACTAGAAACCATGTTATAAATTTACTATAAAACATAATAATCAAAATTTAAAATTTAATGCTACATTATTATAGCAAGAAAAGATGAAGAAATCAATAGCGTTACATATCTAAAAAATCTGATCTTCAACCACATTACTTTCTTGTACGTCTATTCTTTGTTGTGTATCTTTCGTATTAACTACTTCAAGTTCACTATTTCATACTGAGTTGCATATCAAAAATAACTTTTTGAAAATTACAATCTGTAGGAAACGGTATTAATTTAGTGAAGTTAGAAGTGACGAGATAATAGTTCAAATTAATATCATCAATAATAATAATAATAGTGTAGCAGGAGCCTTAAAACAATTATAAGAAACTGTTACAGCTTATGTTCAGTAACAATAGTAGCAGCAGTAAAATCAAATAACAAACACTAAATTTTGTTTCGTTTCAGACTTTATGGAGCTTTCACCATGGATGTAATAGCTAGCTCGGCTTTTTCTACAAAAATAGATTCTCACAACGACCCAAAGAATGAATTCGTAAACATGGCTCGGAGTGTGTTTTCGAAAGGCATTAACTGGAGATTTGTTATGTATTGTAAGTAAATCATGTTTATTTATTTTTTTTTTCAGTATTCGGGTGTAGTTTATATTAGATCGGGATTAGATGTTAATCTCAGTTTGTAAATTGTATTAACAATGCGCAAATACGGAAACTAGCCTACAACAACTCTCTAACCATTCACCCTGAATGATACATATTTGTCAATCCAATGTATCCCGAGCACATACGTTAAAATATACATAAATAGTAAATATTTATGGTATGACAGGTTTTCATTTATTTTTTCTTCATTAATATAATTTTTCTTATGCAGCACCATTCTGTCAAGTTAAATTGAAATTTCGTAAATCATAAAATTCCTCGGCTTTCTAGGACGAATAATGAGTAATAAAAAATGATTAACAGCAAAAAAAAAGTTGTTAAAAGCTTGCAGTACGCATATAAAATTCTAATCAGTTTATGAAACTCTAATCAAACACTTTTTATTAGCATGATGTTAAAATGCTAAAGTTCCTCCCAATGAAGAATTTAGCAGCAATAGCTTAATTTCATTACAAAGCAATTTTGTCTCACTAAACTTAGCCTTTCTTACCTTCTTAGTCTACTTGATGAGAGTTCTGTAATTTGTATTAATCTGTTACGTTGCATGAATAGTAATAGCAATGATTTGAATGCATTTTTTTTCCAGTGTTGTTTCCACGGTTGATGAAGCTCTTCAAAGTTAAAGTGTTTCCACAAAAAGGCTTGAACTTTTTCCGGGATGTGACACTACAGCTCATCGAAGAAAGGAAAAAGTCCGGAAAAGTAAGACCATTCAAGAAATATGAACTATTTTTAACCCACTTATCAAGTTTGAAATTATCAATTGAAGGGATTTTTAAAGCAAGGACTTTCAATAATGTTTTTACTGAGCCATTCTAAACTGTGAGTAAATTATAGTTTTTTTTTTTTTTTTTTACTTTCAGACGAGAAACGACTTTTTGCAGCTGTTGTTGGATGCATCCAAAGAAGCTGAGGATAATACATCAGAAACTATAGAAAAAGGAAACGACATCCTCAGTAATTACGAAACTGAGAATATGAATGGTGACCTTTTCAAGAATTCATATTCAAAAAAGTGTAAGGATAAATTTTCTTCAAAATACTTCCTTATCATTTTTTTCTCTTTTCTTTCTGAAGGCAAATTAAAGGCAGTATATCTTTAAGTTCATAAAATTTAACCCTTAAATACATCATATTGTTAATTTAAAAGCAATATTTTCGGTTCATTGCACTCTTATGACTCTCTGCTGGTAACTGTCTGACCACGGATTGTATGGAAAGACAAACATCCGTTTTACAGCCGGAAATGGACAAATCTATTATTTTTTAGCGATGTCAGCTTTTGCAGAAGCAGTCTCATTCAAATAAGCGGAACATGCGCATCAAATTTTTACCTTTCTCCCTTATTCACATGTCTTTTCTGGACGTTTGAAAATTCCATGCAATCCGTGGTTCGACAGTAGTAATTATTGAAATTTAAATCCAGGTATATCCTATTTCCTCCAAAATACCCTTTGCTGTGATATGAAGATGCATTGCTTTGCAAACCAATAACTGCGAGACAGAACTTTGACTTTTTATTTGATTAAAAACTTCTAAAACAAAATTACAAAAATATGAACATTATGCTCCCACTAATAATTTGTTCCATTTTGTAAAACGAGCTGTATTTATGTCAAAAAAAAAAAAAAAGATTCATGCCTCCCAAAGCTTGAGTCTCTCCCCCCTCCCCTTCCCCCAATCTTATGTTTTGATGTTTTGAAGAGAGATCTTAGGTTTTGGGCCTTGTTGAAGAAAAAGATGCAAGTATTCTAAATTTTAGGATGATACAACATAATATTTCCACTGAATGGTATAATTTTTTTAACTAACCAATCTAGACTGGAGGTTTCTTTTATGTACGTGCTGTAAGTATTGCGTTGGGAAGGGGGAGGGAGAATCTCAGCTCTACCCCTGGAACTACTCCTTTTGACGTTAATCTTATCAGCATAATTGCATGACGACATTAATAAAACCTTTTTTTCCCTTTCCAGCAACGATTTCTACTCCATTTTTTAAGAAATTGTTCCAAAAAGAAATAATTATTGAGAGATCAATTTTAGTTTTATACATTTTAACGTTGTCATTTTTGAGATTGGTAATCAACCCACTACAATAGTAACAATTACAAAAGAAAAAAAAGTGAAAAAATTGTATGAGCTCGGGTTTTCTTGCCAAGATCTTGGGAAATTTATGAGCCCAAACTAATCTTTTGGCAACCCTGAACCACGCAGGGCATCAAGTTTAACAATACTTGCATATGAAACAGAAACTGAGAGTTTTTACCAGCATAACACTATAAAATCTTCAAACCACTCAGTGATAAAATAAATGATAAAATCAGAGTTAGCAACTCCACCCTATCTTATCGGTAAATAACCTGCTTAGAAGCAAAAATCGTTTCTACTTTTCTTTTTGCTTTAAATCTCACAATTCATTCATGATTACAGCTATCCCCCAACACTGAAAAGTATACAGCTGAGATTGCAAAAGCAAATAAGAGCCGCAGAAAGACGGTTTTGGACTTGGACCACAATTGTCTTGACACATTCTTATTGTGTAAATTCTTCAAGTGTTTAAGTAAAAAAACTCTTCAAGTGAAAAAACTCTATTTGTTTTTTCAATTGTAACTTTACATTATGCTGGACCTCCATTATATTCATGTTAAATTTTGACACAATGCTTGATAAATTAAATTGCATCTCCATGTTCTTGACTCCTAAATTGTTTTATTTCCTTTACGCGACTGGTTTTCCTGCTTCTTCGACTGGATTTAAGAGTTTTGGGTTTTGTCATTGCGTACATTAGCACTTTCTTTGAAAATATCTGAGATTTCCAAACTATTTCTTAAATTTTAAAACTGATACATAACGCAAAAATTACGCAATACACTATGTTTAAATGCAAATCCTTCTCCTGGAATTAAAATTTACAAGATGCAGGTATTTTTACAAAACCTGCAATTTGCTCAAAACTATGATAGGATGACTTAAACCACTCTTATTGAAATTATGTTTAAAATAAATACATAAATCCATCAGTTGCTTCTTGCCATTGTATTTGATATTTGTATTTCAGCTTTGTCTCCAATTGAAGTTGTGGCTCAATGTTGCATCTTTTTCCTCGCCGGATACGATACAACAGCATCGGCTTTGTCTTTTGCGAGCTATATGCTTGCTTTAAATGAAGACGTGCAAGAGAAATTAATAGGCGAGCTTGAGGACACTATTAAAGCACATAACGTAAGTGAAACTTTTCTTCGTATTCTTAAAATCAAAATACTATTGATATCAAAAAGCACTATTGAAATCAAAATACTATTAGCCAAACTTTGCCTGACAAAAAAACACACACACACACACAAATAAAAGGGCATACTTTAGCAATAACTCCCTAAGTAAATAGCATCCACCAGACCCCCACCCTTGAAAATCAATGCGATCATGTTTGCGTGGAAAATTGGCTATGTATTGGCAAAATCCAATTAATCAGTCCAGCTGTGTGAAAGGATGTTCTTAGTTCATTTGACATTAAAAGTCTTCTGAAACTATTGAGTTACTTTTAAGAGCATATTACGGTTGGTGTTCCGTTTAAAAACTCCGAAAAGACCGGAAAGAAAAAAAAATCGTCTTATGTAGAGCGGAATGAAAGACAAGAAAACTTTTCATACATTTAAAAGTATTGGCATGGTTTTTAGGAAGTATACAATATCTCTTCTCATCATTAACCAGATTTTTCCGCATCTTCATGCGTGATGCCTTTTGGGATGAAGCTCACATCGTGCAGATTGAAACTTTTTTCCACTTGAGGCAGAAAGAAACAAAGGGATGTAAGTAGCAAAGTTAAAAATTAAGAGATAATCAGTATAAATGGTAGCTGAACCTCTCTTCTGTCTTTGGGCAAGATATAGTACTAGTAGCCCTGGTAGATGCTGCTGTACAGCATGATTTAGAAAAAAATTTAATGAAAGCCTACCGAGGAAAGCTACCTATCTTTAAATGCGTTTTACTCAAAACTTTTGTCAAATTTAGAGATTACGCAATTTCTCTGAAATTATTAGAAGTCATCACTCCAATGATTTTAACTACTTTTCGATGAAAGAAGATTAATAAACGATGGAAATATATCTTAAACAAACTGCAAGAATCATAGGATATTCAAACGCACGTATTTCCCAAGGAAGAGAATAAAATACTAAATTTGTATCCGACTTTGTAAGATAGCATTTATGATTCGACTATTATTTGTTTTCCGTTTTTTTTTGCAGGGGGAATTAACATACGAAGCAGTTCAGAGCATGAAATATTTGGATAACGTGATATCTGAAACTTTAAGAATGTGTCCTCCGGCTATCAGGTAAATTGCAAGAAATTTTTCCTGAAAATGAAATTTCTTTAATAAACCTAAAATTCTGCCTTTGTCAGCTAACGTTAAGTGCATTCCGAAGCAGAAATTCTTCAAACAGTTTCCACAAGGAAGTATTTGAAAAACATAATTTTATTTAAAAAAATAGTTATGTTATTACTAATTCTGTAGTCATTGTTTAATCTTTAGTTCAATTTTAAACAAATAATAAAAATAGAGAAAATTATTATTTTGTACAGTTCTTCTCACTTCCAAAAAAAAAGAAAGAAAGAAAGAAAAAGAAAGAATCAACTGCTTGTACCATCAGAAAAATGCTCTTTAACGCTTTCTGACCTGGTTCTTTTTTTTTTTTTTGAAAGTTAAAAAAAAAATGTTTTCTTCAACTTATATTGTCTTCGGTTTTATATTTTTAATTTTATTTTAAGCACGGCATACATCTTATTATTCTCTAAATTTTTCTATTATACATTTATTTTTTTAAATGGAGTACCAAGCAACAAGTTATACTTGTAGAAAATTTCATGTATTACTTTTTATGACAATTTTATATTAACTTCAGATTATTATTCTTTCGAATTGCATAAATTTTCTAATTTGATTTTCTAAAAATGTATTTCATTTATTTTCTCATTATTTATAGGTTGGAAAGAAAAGCCAATGAAGATTACTTTATAGAAGAGGCTAACCTCAAAGTTCCCAAGGACATGATCATAAGCATACCAGTTTATTCTCTGCACAGAGACAGCAAATACTATCCTGATCCAGAAAAATTTGATCCAGACAGGTAACTCTCATTATTATAGAAACATTGAAAACTTTTTGAAACAAAATTTCATTGTCTGTTTTATTAAAGAACATTGAAAACTTTTTGAAACAAAATTTCATTGTCTGTTTTATTAAAGAACAATGCCTACCAAGATAGGGCACTTTTAATCCAAAGTGATGCTTTATGAGCAACCTCTCTTTGTGTCTAAAGCCTTAGATCCTAGTTTACGTAGCGGGTCGTCCGCCATTTTGGGGCTTAATGCCGTTTTCTGCCTAAGTCTGCTATAATGAAGTAGCGTGTTTTGCTTCTTGGTTGAGGTGCTTCTTGCATTGTGGATTAACATAGCGTTAATAAGAAACCACAATCAAGAAGCAAAACACAGTACTTCACCAGAGCAGACATAGGAAGAAAGCATCGTTTAACCCCAAGATGGGACGTGTCGCTACTTATTCTACAATTCAGGGTTTGATTTGTGTCTATAGGACTCTACAATTACATAAATATCCATACATAACAACATTTTAAACCAAAATAACACATAATGTTCAGCTTACGCGAGTTTTCGAGAATTTTCTAAATTTTGAAAATAACGTAACGTTAATCACAACTTTTCTATTCCTATATCAGATTCAATGCCGAGTCGAAAGCTCTTCGAGAACAATACACATTCTTGCCATTCGGCGCAGGGCCCAGAAACTGCATAGCCATGCGATTCGCTCTGATGGAGATCAAAGTTTGCCTGGCCTATGTCCTCAGAACTTTTAGATTCAAGAAAAGTCCTCTAACAAAGGTAAGTCAATTAAATCTTTACAATATCAACTCAAAAACACATGGAAGGAACTTTTTGTTAGTTTAGGCACTGGTGAGCACTAGATGATTATGAGCAGTGGCCGTGACTCGGGGGGGGGGCGGTCCCCCTTTTACGGTTCATTTATTTATTTTATTTTCCAATAGGGAAGTTTTCGATTTTTCAATTTTATTTTTATATGATAGAGTAACATGTGTGAACATCATAGGTGAAAAAATTTTTGCGATACGATAAGCAGTTTTTTTTAAATTAATTTTTAAAGTTCAAGCGCTTGTGACGTCAAATGGCATAGGAAGTGACGTCATGCCCTCTTCCGATAGGGGAGAAGCCGAAGATCACGCATTCGACTTCGAAGACGAAACGTAAAAGGCTTATCTCCTCGCGTTTCTGGAACATTAAACCTCTCATCCTCTCGGAAATATTCGAATATCATCATTGATGTTACATGAGGAAGATTATTTAGATTGTGCAGCATTAACGAATCCGGTCTCCATAGTGTGTTCAAAAGGATTATTGAATTTCTAAAAAATAAAAACATCAGCGCGCTCAAAATGTTCCTAGCGAAAACAAGGGATCTTCGGCGGAAGGCTGCCCATTCGCGCCCTGTGACGTAGGCTCGTGACGTTTCAGAAGCGCGCACTTTTGCGCGTGGATTTTTAAAAATTCATTAAAAATCAACCACGGTGTTTTAAAATTCGGCGATGGTGAATTTTTTAGTTTTGAGGGTCAATTAACAATATCCAATAGCCAAAATAAAATTTTCTGATCATATTTACTTGTTTTACTTTGTATATCTGTTTACAAAACATTATTTTGCATAAGCAGTAACTTTTAGTTAATATTATGTATTCATTGTTTAGATATTAATAAATCAGTTGTTTTATTTAAACAAGCCATACTTGCTTAATGAAATTATCACCAAGTGTTTGTGACATCTCAAAATACTTTGGGGGTAATTAATGTAAGTCTAACTCATGCCCAAGTGTTTCTTCGGGGAGAGTTATTATGTACATAATTCATCAAAATCTGAAGAAAAAAGTGTGTTAAGCTGTTAGATTTACATCATTTAACACTCATACGCTCTCAAAATCAGCCTTACCAAAATTTTCTACTTTTTTCTCCTTTCATTTTTTTACTGCCGCTAAAGTCTTTCAGCTGTCTTTTTTTTTCTTTCTCTCCCCTCCCCCCCCCCTCTTTTTCAATCCCAATCGCCACCTCTGGTTATGAGATTTAGTCTCAGAAGTCTGTCTCCAAGTTGGCCATAAAGAAAAGTAATAATTATCGTGAGCAAAGCATAATCAAAGTACAGCAAATAGATATTATAATTAAAGGTTAGTGAAGCTTTTCCACAAATGTATGGTCAAATTACTGTACCCAGCAATATTATTACAGAGAACATACGAAAGGGATTGAAACTGCCAACAGCAATTGGAATTGCAGGCACATGTTTCGGGGGTACAAACAAACATTTTTTCCATACAAAAAAATAGTATATGGATGAAAGCTCATTTGGTAAAACCTTCTTTCGGATATATTTTCATCCATGTGCTCACTTTTTGCACTGAAAAAGGGATTTCTAATTTCCTTGAAAAACACACCAGTTATTCTTATTGCTATTTTCTTGTAATTTTAATGCTTTTTTTTTTGGGGGGGGGGGTGTATGTAACTTATTGCACAAAGGTTGCCATTCCATTGGTATCATCATTGAAGTTTTCTGGTGATTTTTAACTTGCACCTTATTACTGACATATTTGTATCATGTTGTTTTAATTCTGATTAGGCAGCAGTTTTGGGAAAATAATTATTAGAGGATGTCGCAAGCTGATGACACCTTATCAGTTCCAAAAATTCTCATTTCTAAAACCAAGCAAGGAGTACTTTTGAATGACAGATGAGAAACAACTTACGACTACCTTAAAACAGATGAATTAATCTAATAAGGAAGAATCAAGTAGTAGAACGGGGGAGGAGTAGGGGAATGTGGGGTAAAGTGAAATTTTGAAATATTTACTCTGCGTTTAGTGCCACTTACATAGTAATATTTTAACTATGTAGTAACAGGTGTAGTCTATTTCAGTCAAGAAAAAATTACCTCTGAAAATCAAAACATCTTTAAATATAAAAGAAAGTCGTGTTAGTTACACTATTTATACCTCAAGAATGGCTGAACCAATTTGACTGAAAATTGGTGGGAAGGTAGCTTAGAACCAGGAGACGGACATAGGATACTTTTTATCATGTTCAATCACGTTCCCGAAATATTTGTAATTGCAAATTATATGTTTAATTAATTTTTTTGTTCTATGAATTCCTAATAGATGGTGGGGTAAGTTTAGTTCTATGAATTACCAATAGATGACGGGGTAAGTTAACTCGAGAGGGCGCTGGCTGACAGTGTCGATAATTACGGTATTGTGGGACTGTTGTGGTCAGCGAACTGATTTTTGAATGCCTTTTTTTTCGATATTGAGGTACATAATTTGATTTTGTAGGATTTTTCTATAGGGCTTTGTTTTCCTTATTCCTACAACATTTGTTTTTGTTCTTATAGTTGAAGATAGTTACTTATCTAAGTAAATAATTTCATTTGTTGTATTATTCAATTGTGATTGTTCTTTATAACGTTTTCATTACAGTATTGTTTATTTGGCAAAACATTTTAAATTGCAGAAAAAAAACCCACTTCACTCGCTAAAGGGCAGGATTACGGTAGCGTGGTTGCTTGGCGCGTTAAGCGATGAACTATAAAGTTGAAGGATTATTTTGAGTTTTAAAGCTAATGTTAATCTTTTCATGTGGCGAATTGTTTTAAATTCCAAAGAGACTCTAATAGGTTTTTGAAAATGTGTGTATGCATTTTAGTTGAAGAAAAATGATCATTTCTCACCAGAAGGGATGGATTTTTTACTCAACGGACATTCTTTAAATTTTTAGCATGGACATCGCCATACAGGTGCTGCTAACATGATAATACAAACAATTTTCAAAAATTTATACTCAAGTTGTAATATTTTTTTGTAAATAAAAAATTATTTTTATATTATCAAATGATAAAACTCTTATTTTCAAATATTAATTGGGCCCTTCTGATATTCGGTGCAGTATTTATTTAGTTAATATTTAGCTTATTTGTATTTTAAATATTTTTCACAATTAGTCAAGAGCATGTGGGGCAAAGTGAAATAACTCATTTTGTTTACTAAATCATTTAGGTATTCATTTATTAACTTATTTATTTACATTCCTCCATTCAATAATTCACTCATTAATTCAATCTTTCACTTATTTTCTTATTCATTTACTATTTTACTCACTCATTTATTTTTCCTCATGTAGTAATTAATAAATTAATTTAATAGTTTGTTTCATTATCTTTCCGTTTATTGATTTTTATTTACTCATTATTTTGTTCAAAAATACTTTTCCCAAACAAATAAAAAAAAAAAATTCATTTTTCACTTCGCCCCATGAAAAAAAAGTGGACATTTTCTACTTTTTTTTAAAGGCACAATTTTACTGTCAAAAATAAAAAAAATTCAATTCAAGTTTTATTATAAAATACAATGCTCTTTCTTTATATACTGTAATTTTCAAAACAAATTTCCAATTTGTTCATAGTGAAAGGGCTTATTCATCTTAATTATTTCACTTTGCCCCACATTCCCCTACTTATAAATGCATACCTTTTGAAATCAATGATCAGAATAACAAACAGCTGAAATCCCAATCTTGATCTGATAAACAATATTTTATTTATTTTCCCCAATCACTATGAAATGGAAATTTATTCATAAATTTTTTATGAAAGAGAATTAAAATAATACTCTAACAATCTTTCTTTTAGATACCACTAGATTTCTATAAAGGACAGGGTCTTCTGCAACCTAAGGAGGTTATGCTACAGCTGGAACTTCGGCAAAATTCTCCATAGTTGAAAAATATTGTGAATAAAATATAAATACAGCCAACTAAAATGGAAAAAGAGGTTTTTTGGAAAGAAGATAGAGAGAAAAAGCAATTTAAGTTCTAAACCCGTCAACAAAGCGCACAACTCTGTAAGATGGACTTGTCTTTCAAGTTTGAGAATAGAAATTATGAAAAAAAATAAATAATAATAATAATACAAAGACTAAATATTTCTTTTAAAATAAATGTGTATATATTTATTCTGAAGTATGTACCAAAACAATAAAACTATTTTTTATTTTTAACACAAATCTAGATGTATTTATTAAACTTAGTTACAAAAGGAAAGAGTGACTTTTTCCTACCTTTTTTTTCCAAACGAGGATTTAAGTTAAATTGAGCCATGACTCCACTAGGCTGTGACAATCGCTTAAACCCAGGCCAACAAAGAGGGCGCTACAGGGAATCCCTGTTTTCCATTACATTCCCATTGATTGGTGGATGCCAGGGTTCCGTTCGGCGCCTCGTGGTTAAAATGGATGACGTCCAATGAAAAATAAACCAATTCCGTTCAATTTCAAGAGCAGATCATAGTTGCATCGGTTTAACACAGAAAAGTCATGAATTGTCAAGGTCCGAAAGAGTCAGCGCCATCTAGGGGGGGGGGCATGATTGAGCAAAAAAGAAGGTAACTAGACACTAAAGAAAACAACAGCTACGTCTTTTTTAACAATCAGGCATAGCACTAAGAATTAAAAGTGTAAAGAACTAAAAATAAATCAACATATCTTTTCTTTTTTTGTTGAAATATGCTGAAAGAGATTTTGTTACTCCCATATGCCTAACAGCTCTTCAAATCAAGTAATTTTTAATGGTTTTCAAAATAATTCTTTGTGCGTAAGAGGGGTAATTAATAATTAACAATAACAACAAAACAGAAGTATGGAAAAGTAGCATCCCGGAAAACCAAGTTGTTAGAAGGGTTCAGCTGAAGACACACACGTTTTGCCAATACTCATTAGTAAAATACCACAACGAATAATCAAGAAGTGAAGAGATTAATCATTAAAAATTTTACTTATATACAAAAACCATGAGCTTAATTTAAAAAAAAAAAAGGCAGTGCACATTTTTTTTGGGACAATAAAAATTGGAATGAAGCACAAAGAAGAAAGTCCTGTTAGTAAAAAGCGGAGTTTCCTACTGAAGTTTAGGAAAATTATAACTTTGACATATGCTTGTTTACCAATCTGTTAATCACAATAGTTGCAAAATAAGATAGAAATACAGTGGATGATCAAAAATCCGCACAAGTTGGGAGAAGTGGTTGTGCGGATTTTAGATTTTGCGGATTTCAGGTCATTAAGGAGGCCGTATCTTTATATTAAAAAAAAAAACAATAAATAAAAATAACATACTTACAGTTATTTACATTATTTAATATACATATTTACAATTGATACTGGTTATTTACACTTTGAAAACATTTCTGAGATTGAGGATTGTTTCAAATTTTTGTACTGTTTAAGCTTAAGTTTCTTTTGAATATTGTACTGTATTAAGAGTCTCCAAGTTGAACGCTCCGAAAAGCATAATATTATTTTTTCACCGCAATATGTTTGAGAACATTATTATATTTTTAAGCCGAAAACTAGCGCTTTGGAACCATTCTAAGAAAACATGTATCGGACAGGAGCGACTTAGAGCTTACATCTTTCAGTCATTGCGCCAAATGTAAAAAACTAAAACTATTTTGCTAGTGACTGTTTTTGCATTGGGATCATCTTTTTATTCAGTGATTGATAGCTTAATGTGACGAAATTCGTTTGCGGCGGATTATTGGCGACAAATTAGCAGTTTTGCGTTCGCAAAAATGATTTTTCGGCAAAATTAAGTTTTGGGAAAAATCGACGCGGATTTCGGATTTTGGCGGATTTCAGGTCGGCGGATTTGTGGAGCTTCACTGTATATTGCGCACACAACTCAAATCTATTTGCAATCTGCATTCATGAAAAACAATATATGGTTGGTTGTTATAATTTTTAGTATGACAATGCCCTTTGCTCTCAATCATGTTACATTAAAACAAAAACTGAACTTTTTCCATTAATTCATCTACAGATTTTTGGAGTTAATCAATGTTAATATTGATATTAGTTAACAATTTTTATCAGACAATGCGCATATTCACAGCAAATATATCTGTGCATGGCATGTACACATGATTCTACACTGGTGGACAATTGCTAAGGACAGATGGCAATAGCAGAGTTAGCAACAAGACTATCCGTCCATTAGCTTGTTTTGTACGTCCTATTGTCAACAAGTCAGTGTTTTGCTCATTTACGATGATGTCTTCAGCGTCGCATTTGGAGAGAAGTTGACTATGCTTGTGTATTCCTCTCAGATGAAAGCAGGTTCAGTCTGTCATCTAATTGTGGACAACTAACCTGGCACGAGAGTGGTACAGTATAGAAGCCGGAAAACAGAAAATAAAAGGACTAGTATCCTACAAGTTATATCATGGTATGGATAGGATTATGATCAATGGTCGTACGTCACTCGTGTGCTTCCAAACAAGACTATGACGGTTAGTGACGTATATATGATGTTGTTCTACTGCCTCATTTTCACATGTTCTGTGGTGCTGTGGGTGATAAATTCGTTTTCATGGACGGCATCGTAACGTCATTAGCACTACACGTCCAAAAGTGTCTAGCTCACTCAAAATATTCAACCCATTGGATAGCCAGCACGTTCTATAGATCTGAATCATATGGAAAATGTTTGGGATGCTTCGGGGAGCAGCCTTGCTGGTCGACAACACCTTCCAATAAGCAAGGACACCCTTATCCGTGACTGACAGAAGAAGAATGGGATAAATCACCCCAACAGCTGCTGGATAATGTTGTGTAAAGCATCACATGACGTGTGTAAGCTTGCATTGCTCTCTATGGTAGCCATATCCTATATTGACGTCTTTCAGCGGAACGCCTGGGAGCGGTAATTTCATTTATTCACTTTTACGTATTCAGCCCAAAAGGAGTTTCATCCTTTGAACACTTTTCAACGTCTTCTGGATTCAAAGCACAATAAATTATCATCATTGCAAGGTTCTGGAGTTCTGGCATTAGTTTATATCACTTGGCATCGAATTACACTTACTTTTTTACATGCTACATACCCCATTGAAATCCGTCCTTAGCAATTGTCCACCAGTGTATATTACCTAGCTATGAACAGTTATAAATTTCACATTTTATTTTGTCATACATAAAAGTATAGAAATCCACACAAATCAGATAAATAGGTGATGTATGGTCTGAATGGATAACCAGGATGGTAGTTTTCATATGCACGCAGCTATTTCACCTCAAACAACATTTTAAAAAAATGTGCAAATAAACTTTAAGAGTTTATTAATTACATTCAATAATAACCACATATAAAAATAAAATTTATTTTTATTTTCATTAAAATGAGAAAAAAACAGAAAATATTCAATGGTCAAAGTCTAAAAACAATTCCTAATTCATGCATCCCACGTATAAAAATAAGACTGTTGCCACTCAGGTAAGTATTCAATCAATGGACCTAAATGAAACAAAAAAAAACAAGAAAATACTATTAAAAAGAATATTTGCATTTGCAAGATGCATACAAAAATGAAATTTGATGAGAAACAGAAACTGACAAGACATTGTATGCTGAAGAAATGTCTTTGAAAGGTGGAATTTTGCAAAAAATGTTGAAGTCATATAACCTTATGTCAGAATGAAAACTGCTTGACTTGGCCATGAGATCTCCATCAATTCTTGGTTAAGAATAAGGTGCACACGTTTGAAGTTTTTAAATTTCATGTTTTCGTGTAAATGTGAGGGAATAATCAGCAATATATGTGTGTGTATATATATATATATATATATATATTAGGGTGCGTCTTATTTTTGAAGATGTTATTCTTTCATGAGGCACCCTCTCATTTTGTTCCTTTGGATGAAAAAAAAATTCACATATCTTAAAAGTAAAAATTGAATAAAATTTAGAGGTTGCTACCATTGCTGCAAAATTTGAAACCTATTTTTTTTTTTTTTTTTTTTTTTTGCATCAAATATAAAAATGTTTATTTATGTTATCTTTTTGTTATTAATTTCAATTAGTAATAAATTAGATTGTTACTGACTTTGAAGTTATTTCATATTTTATTAAATCATGTTAATTAACTGTAGCTACAATCAACTCTCAAACTCTTAACTGTTGGTTAGCAAATCAAAGAAACAAAAGTTGTCAGTTAAGAACTCAAAAAGAAAACTAAAAGAGATCTATTTCAATAATCAAAAACAAAATTAATGGAATCCGTCATCAGATTATTTGCTTGACCTTGCTCTTGCTGATGATACTTTACGCAAGATTTCACTTCCAGGAGAGAAATTATTTATAACTGAAAGAAAACTAGGAGGACAAGGCGAAATGGGTAACAAATAAATCTCTATTTAAAAAGGCAACAGAACTTGCGTGAAAAGAAGAAATTTTGAAAGAAAGAAAATCATGAAAAATCTGAATCAGCTGTAGTGAAAGTATTTTTTTTTAACCTCTGTTGTAACTGACAGTGCTTTAGGCCCGTGTCCAGATTTTCATAAAGGGAGGGGTTTTAATCTTACCTGGGGGAGGGGGAATTGAACCCCCCACAACCTTTAGTTTACGACAAATTGCCGATCCCAGTATGGCGTTTATACACCTGGAGGGGCTGCTGGACCCCCCCCCCTTTTTTTTTTTTTTTTTTTTTTGAGGGATAGTTTTGGCTGTGCAGGTGAACAAAGTAATTCTTCATTTTACAGGTTCACTTTAATCAAACCTTGTTTGTTTCTTTTTAATTAAATCTGCTTACTATGCGGTACATTGCAATAAATACTAAAATTTATCCACAAATTATTTTATAATGTAGAATGTATATCAGGTTTTATGTTCTAAATAATTGAAATAATGCTTAATAAACTAAACACGAAAGAGGTTATTGCAGATACAAATTACATTACCAAACACCATCACTAATGCATTTTCATTGCTAAAACATATGCTAAATTCATCATAACCTCCTTACAATAAGCAATATTAATGCTTTGCATTGATAGATCATTCAGCAGTTCTTCCACCTTAGTTTTTCCAAAATATTATTTCAGTTGAGAAAACTTTAACAGTTGTAAATTGCAGAAAAACTTAAGAAAAGAGAGAAAGTTTAAAAAAAAAAAAAACTCTGAACACAAACTTTACATTAAAATTAATTTAAGCCAAAAAAAAAACATATATTTTCTTCATTTTCCTTATTATTTTTCGCCAATGGGAGGGGTTTAACCCCTAAAACCCTCCCCTTGGACACGGCTCTGGCTTTGACTGATTCTGAAGAACAAGAATTTGCAAAAAAGTTTATCTAGATTTGGTCTTTTGTTGTTGAAAAGCATTTTCACTTACAAGAAGGAATGTGTTGCTTCAAGTAATTTTATTTGACATCTACGTGTCATTTCTGAAGAGACTAACTCCAAATTGGTCTCTTTCTTAAAGAAACCTAAAAGAACAACTCCTCCAATGAAACACTAAACAGCAGATGTTGTAGAACTAAAACCAAAGGAAAAGAAAAATGGAGGATTCCATTACTAACATTCAAATTTTTCACCATAAAGGTCTTTTCATCAAGTTTTTTTGAAGAGATATTATCAAATAGTTTGGATGATGAGTAGCAATCAGAAAAAGGCTTGTATATTTTACATTACTAGAAACAAAGGGGGAAAAATTACAATATTGGTGAGTGTAAAAGACTGAAATTGTAAACCAATGAAATGCGTAGTGGAACTTTTGCATGATTTTTGTTACATTATTACACAGCATAGCAGCCATGAAATGCTTATTATTTTTTTTGTATATATAGGAAATAAGTATTTGGGTTATGTGTCTACCTTAACCAACCTAATTTCATGTTGATGTCAAATACTGCAATAGAAAATTGGGAATATATTTTTACTCTAATTTTTCACAATGAAGGTAATTTTAATCGCTGGTAGCAACCTTTAAATTTTGTTCAAATTTTTTGAAACTTTTAAGTGGGTGTTTTTTCATCAAAAGGAAGCAATTAAAGGGGTGCCCCATAAGAAATTCAAAATTTTTTGAAAAAGTGCATTATAAGACGCACCCTAATATATATATATATATATATTATTTACAGCTTGTGTTGAACAGGACACTTGATCTGGAGCATTTTTTGTCCAACTTTATGATACAGGATCCTTTTCAGCCTACTTTCCATTGAAAAAAAGGAACTAACACATTGTGGTTCGCACAGAACTTTATATTATACCTTTTTATGTATTTTTTATGTGCACACATCTACTATCATGTGAAAATGAATCAGCATCTCTCTTTTCTGAGGCCTTCTTGCATACCAAATTTTGTTTGTGATGTTGCTTTTTATCTTAAGAAATAATTATCACAAATGAGGAAAAAAAAACGTTTGAATGCTCAACCCTGGAGTTATTGATGTCAAAATTGAACCAGAACTTATATCATTTGAAGTTTACCAATAGACTTTTTTTTTTTTTAATGTCTATTTCTTCTTTAGGTATAGCAGTTTAGAATAATATAGAAAATATTTTGCTCCATGCCTTTGGAGGACTTCACATCACAAACTAATCTGAACCAATGGGAATACATACATGGGATACATATGCACAACAAGTTTTGTTTGAGTTCTTGCAGTAGTTTCTCAAAACATAGCGAAATTCGAAAATTTATCAATATTTCAAGTAAAAAGTTATTTAAACAAAGGCTTCTTACATCCAAAATATTTAAAATCAAGGTCAAAAACAAACAAATATATTAAATAAGTATTGAAAAACATAGTTTTGAATGTAGAGTTTGGAAATCGGGAACCTTGTGCTATTTATTGGGGGAAAAAAAACCTGTTTAACATGTATTGGTAATACTAACTCATAGAAGAACAAATTGATAACACCCAATTTCAAAATTAGGACTACGTTTACTAACTTGCGGAGGGGAAACAGGCCGGGTGGGAAACATGTTTTGGAACAGGATCCTTCGAATCCTTCGCAGCTCTCTCTGCTCTCGTCCGATCGCAAAGACAGTACCTACGGGCACAGCTTAGATTTATGACTGTCCATTCACGTACTCAGTGATTGACGCTGCCCATCATGAAATCTGACCAATTAGCAGTGCAAAAAAAATCGAGTTAGACCCTCCCAGATACACCCTCTGTGTTGCCACAGATTCCGTGATTTCGGCGTGTCAGATTTTATGGAGAGCTTTAGAAGAGCCTTAAGAACATCATTTAATATTTCATGAAGTAATAGTTCTATTTCTCATTTCCATTAAAGTTTTTAGTTAGAAATTTCAGAATCACCACACACCTCTTAACCTAAAAGTTGCCCCAATAACTAAGCCTAAACAGATAATTAAAAAAAAAAAATTAACTTTCCTTAAAACAAATATGTGCCTCAAACTTCTTATGAAATGCATTTTTCTGCCAAATAAATAGGTTTTTGTATGAATACAATTCTGTCTATGGCTCTAGTTAGTTGTACAATGAATTTAAAAAGGGAAAACCAACTTCAGCAGAGAAACAAGGGTAACATTGGCCCAAATAAAAAACAATTAAAAACGATAGCACATTGAAATAAACTGTTCAAAAATGAAATAAGGAGTATACTAGATCAAGGTTGCCACAGAAGTTCAAGAATGAAATTCCCTGACATTTCCAGGTTTTCCAGTCTATTTTAGAAAACATTCCAGGATAATGAATGTCAACTTACATTATTTAATATCAATACAATATAATTTTTGCTGCAAATAAACCTACTTCATTAACCAAAAAATGCTTTAAAATATTATTTAAGACAAACTTGAAATTTAACTACAAATGCTTTGAAAGACCAGATATTTCCAATTATTACTTTTATTTTTAAATCTCTGCAATTATGTTGTGCAAAAGTTAGTTTCCCTTTCGATGCAAACATTGTTTACTCAAAACTTTTTCTTAGAACTTTTTTTAAACTTTTTCTTACTTTTCAACCATTTCCTATTGCAAGATGATCTGTGCTAGGTACCATTCTAGCATAACTGAACATATTATAAGAAATCTCATTTAAGTCTCCCTTCCTCCTTGCAGCATGAATACCAGCATTCCGTCAGTCAGTCTATAATGCTACAAGACTGTTTTTTGAAATTTTTGACCAATATGCCCTTGTTGATACTACACTCTCAACTAGTGAGATAAACTTTTTAAAAAACATTGATGTTTAAAAAAAAATGTTCAAAATTAAAACAAGGTTTTAACAAAAGTCACAATGGATGTTTTCAAAACATCAACATTTATATTCTTAATACATAAGAATATAGAAAATTATTACACTATTCTTCTAAAATGGACTTTAATTTTTGTTTTAAAAAGATTTTTACAAATCTTTAGCTTTAAAAGCAAGTGAAGAACTAAAAAATTAAATGCTCTTTTTTTTTACAATTTAGTATTTTTACAAAAAATATGTAATTGCTAATTAACTCGATAACAGTTAAAGTTTGCAAAAATAAATAAATAAAGTCATTTTAATCCAGAATTAATTAAAATAACTACCAACCATTGAAATGATGGAGAAGTTTTAAGGATACATAAAGACTGAAATCTCAAACATACTAAAGCAATTTTCAGCGAAGTCACTTTCAATGTTGGTATGTTACCAATAGAACAAGTTTTAACCTATAAAAGCTAAAATTTTGAGGCTTTAAATTTTTAAGATCATTCATTTCATGAAAAAGAAAGAAAAAAAATAGAGTGAAGGCTATTAAAATACTAGTAAGACCACACATACTTTGCGGAAAATAGTACGATATATATATTTTTTTCCCGAAAGAAGAAAAATAAAATGTAATGATATAAATCAGAGCTTTATAATTTACGTATGGATTTTTAAAATTTAATTATTTACTTTTTGTAGCCTTATTACATTTAGTGCTTAAAAATAAGCCTGACTTTTCTTCCTCTCAACTGTAAGGAAAATTCGCTTATCTGGAAGGCGACATTTACCGCACTTCCACATTTTTAAGCATCAGTTTCACCCATCAGATACAAAAATTGAGAGGGATTCCCGGACAATTCCTTGACTATTTTAGATGATTTTCATTTTCCCTGACAATTCCAGGTTTTCCATATTTTCCTGGTGCGCGGCAACCCTGTAGCTGCATGGAAAAGGTAACCACAGTTTAGAAATAGTAATAGCAACAAAGTTAAGGGAAAATGTTTTAAAAAATTGCAAAATGTGGGACAAGGAATCCCTTATTCACGGTACCATTTATCATAGTCAGGGCTGACGAGAGGCCATGTCAACCTAGTCAGAAACTAGGGGCCCGGCCCTCGATGGGGCCACGCTTGGAGTCCAAGTAGTGTTAATTTTATAAGCTTATTAGGGAAAGAGACCTTGGCAACCACAGTGACAAGGAGCCCACTTTGGCTCTCGGCGGCCCTGATCATAGTAGGATAAAAATATAAAGTATCTGCACACACAACTCAAAACTATCTGCAAGTAGGAAAATTCATATACACCGAGTAGGCATAATATTTAGTAAGAATGACTTTTACTTTTAATCATATGTCCATAAAAGCAAAAAGGGAATCTTTTTTCAGGAATTTATCTACCGTTTCATTGTTTAATATTGATATTAATTCAATTATCAGGCGATGCACATATCTACAGCAAATGTATCCCTGTATCTATATTAACTAGCTGAGCCATTTATGTTGAGAATTTTTACCATGTAGAATAATTTTTAAAGAGAAAATTCATTTATCACAGTTAAAAAAAAAGAATGAAAAGAAACTTTCAGAAAATTTGACCCTAAAACTGATTTTATTTGTTTTTGGCAGTAAGACGAAGTGAGTAATAAAATTTGCCACATTCCAGCCCATTATTTTACACCCCTGTGAAATGTTAAATAATGATGGCATTTAACCATACTTTTTTTTTTTTTTTTGGTATGCAGTACAGAATGTACCTTTTTTTATAAATACTTGTGCTCATTTTCCAATTATTGATCAATTAGTTATTTTCCCCTACTTGAATTTGGCATCAAAAAGTCTTCAGAAATTTTGAAGCATTTACAGTCGAATCTTGATAACTCAGAAGTTTATAACTCAAATATTCCTTTATCTTGGAAGCTTTCATTGGGTCCCAAAATCTTGAGACTGTTGTGGAAACTTCCCATAGCTCGAACTACCAATAACTCGAACGTTTTAGCTGGTTCCTTGGTACTTCGAGTTATCAAGCGTTGACTGTATTTGTTTATATGCAAATATTTTTATTTGTGCATCAATAGCATTAATCTTTGCTTTGCATTACATTAACACAATTTACTAACAGAGGGGGTTTGAGTCATATGTTAAATCATTATTATATTCAATTTTGTAAATTGCTCTTGTTAGAATGAATTTTGTGTTCTAGTGAGTGAAAGAAGATATTGTTTTTTCGTTCTTATCAAATATCAACATAAGTTTATTCACTTTATTTAGCATTGATTTTGAAATATCATTAAGAACCAATAAGAATAAATGAAGGAAAGAAAAAAAAATGAGAAAAAGAAAATGTACTTTGTATGGCGATAGCGATGTATGTTGATACTTACGTAATATTAACCCACTCCCAGGAATAGTATCAGCCAATTGCTTCAGTAAATTTATTACATGTGTCCTAAAAGACAATATTTGCATCAATATGTGAAAATTACAACAATAAATAAATTTTTTCTTAAAAGCAGAAGAGGTTCTTTTGCTTACTTTGAAACTTGATCATAGAAAGGAGACCTCAGTAAGTAGATAAGCATGGTTAAGGCACGTCGGTTAATTTCAATTCTTTCAGTACGGTTGAATTTTTCATTTTCTTTAAGCATATGCAAGCTTAAAAAAAAATCACAGTGGAAAAATTTTTAATCAGACAAAACATTTGCAACTTGGTTGAAAAATTGTATAAATTATTCCTCCCAAGTTTTTTATTTACTTATTTTGCTTTCAGCTCAATTAAAAGAAATGCAAAACAACAGAACACAAACTTATTTTGCACTACTGTAATAAAAACAATGCATTAATAGAACAATTTTTAAACTCTCAATGCCTGGATTCCAGACTTCCGATAAAACGTCAAGCCATGGAACCTGGTAAATTACTGCGTTGATTCATTTTCTAATAAAAATAAATAAATAAACTGTTGAATTTTATCATTCAGACAGTGAAAAAATGAGATTCTGTTAAATCACGATTTCTGCACTTGTATCCTTTCTCTGCTTTTTGGCGACAGAAACGTTGATTTGCTTCCAAAGTGAATGTTTTACTCTCATTGTGATAATGCATATCACATTTTTTTACCCATTTATATTTTTCCCATGTTTTCGGTCACTTTAATCGTTTTTTCCCCCCTATTTTGTTATTATTTTTTATTTTTTTGTGCATTCCATGTTTTCTCCGAGTTCCCCTTTAAATTTTGCCCACTTTACGATATCAAATTGATGACTTATTCATTTTTCCCATCGTCTACTTTTTTGACATTTTTTCAGTTGTGGATCCAATTTTTTTTGCATCTTCTTGTCAACCATTAAAATGGTGTAGCGTCCCCTTCCCTTCGTTGCTTGGGCGCCAAACGCACTCATTGGTTCCCGCGCATCGCCGCATACCCCGATCTGATCGCTCATTCGCCGATTCATTTTTTCCACCCCACTTCACTCTGCTTGCTGCTTCCAGTTCGATCGGACGTCCTTCTCGCGGCTCCGTTTTCTCTCCGATGATGGCGAAAGCGAAGGATATGTGTACGGCGTCCGTTGACGGCCGTGGCTTTCCGCCTCATGTTTGATGACCACAAAATGTGGTGAAAATTTCCTTTTTAATTCCAAAATGTATATAACCAAGAAAATGAAAAGATAAGCTTCAGTGCAACTTGTGATAGTTGCATAGGAAATGTTTCACCTGCGTGAATGATGGCGTCCGATGGCGGCACGCAGAATGTACCGGAATCGAGCCCTTAATTAACGACCCTTTTTGATGATCAACATAGCTTGTGGTGACGATATGGAGCCGCAATTACCCCTATCCATTTTTAATTGTGTGATGATCTCAACATTATCACCATTGAGATTACCAACTTGTGCGCCATTTTTTTCAACATGGCGTGGCCTGCAACTGATATCCTCGATTATGATACATCCCTGAATTTCACCCCACCATCTTCAAAGTGAACTGCATGTCCTGCGCCCATTTTAATTTGAATATTTCACCACCATCCGAATGAACTCCCCGTTTTTTTGATCTTTAACGAACTTCGCAAACTCCAGCTCCATTATTTTTGAACTCTTAAGTATGTATTCCGCGCATTTGTGTTTTTTTACCAAGTGAAAAATGTTTTTCTGGTGATCACCATGCAAAATTCCTGTCATCTTGTCTGCTCTGAAGTTTAACATGAAATAAAGAACATACGGTAAAGAATTTGTTTTTCCTGTCGTCTACACACACGCTACACGGGGTAAGTCTTTTAAATTTTGTTCTTTGGCATTCAAGGCAGTTGTTGATCTGAGGTTATGCGCGGCTGCGATGCTTCCACTTCCACGGCCTAGAATTGTTATCTTTTTGGTTTTTGAATAACTCTTCAAAATTAATCGCGCGCATCATGACACTCATGTTTCCTGAAAACATGGAAGCTTTATTAGAAATTAGTTTCCGGAATAAAGTTTTTCTCAATTTCCTTAAAACCATGTGCTCTCCTAATTCTTTTGAGCAGTGTAGATTATGCCACGGGCCCCCTTCCTGTTTTTTCAAGTTTAGAAATACATCAATATAAAATACGTTTTTATCTCATTCCAGCCCTTTTTTCACTGTGGTGCCCCTAGCATCCCTCACATGGGGGTAATAGCTATGCTGTCCATAAGTCAAAGTTCATGCATAAAATTACAAATACATATTTTGAAGTTGTAAAAAAACTAAATAAAAACTGAGAAATTAAAACAAACAAGTTAAAAAAAATACTTGCCTTGCAATATCAATTCCAAGTGCAACCACCCAAGGCTTCCAAGATAATTCTCCAAAAGCTCCAACCGACAATACTTTTTTCATTAAAGTATGATAGAGAAGATATTTTAAATCCAAATTGGCACAATTTTACTCAGAACTAAATTTTTAATAACACAGATATTTCAATTTTAAATAACAAGAACCTTTTCCTTCCACTTATTAAAAAAAAAAGAAGTGTATAAAACAGCAGAAAGGTCTCATATACCCTTCAAGGAGAAAAAAATTCAAGCACTTTTCAAAAAAAAAACTTTACAAGGCAATATCCTAAACTCGAACTAACAACATTGTATGTATATTTAATTTAATGCAAACATATAAATAGTAGGCAGTATACAAAGAATAGAAAATCAAAATTTCATTTTCTACAAGAGACACTTTGATAAAAGATCTACTGCACCAAAAGTTTTTCTGAAAATGTCTGAAAAGCTCAGTCATAAAGAGGAGCAGATCACATGAGGTTTAGTTTTGCAATCTTCACATTTAAAAGCAGTATATTTTCGAGAATCAGCAAGCTAATATTAAAAAAAAAATCCACATGAGTGCTTTTAACTTTTATAGAAAGAAACCAAAATACCTAAATTCAGTGGCATAGCCAGACAGCAGGTTTTGAATACAGGTATATAATTATACAAAATAAAAGTAAATAATTTTTTAGTTATTAAAAAATAATAAAACAAGCTAATCTGATGTAGCATGCGTCAAAATAATTTCTAATTCCCAAAAATATTAAAATATTTATAAAATGCAGAAGGACTGAAACTTCGTAAAAGAAAGCAAATTTTTGCAAACTCTGCATGTTTCCCACAAAATAAAGTCATTTAGTTTTTACTGAAATAAAGCATAAAATATGCTAATCTAAGGCAGTATATGAGAAAATAATATTCAATTAGCCAAAATGTTGAAATATTTGCAGAATACAAAAAGATTGAAATTTCAAACATAATAAGCAATTTTCCGCAAAGCCCGATTAAGTTTAATGCTTTCATGGTTTCTAGAATAATTCCCTTGGTAATTAAATTAAACAGAAAAAAAAAGCTTATCTAAGGTAACATTGGAAAAAATAACTTCTGATTGCAAAAACATCAAAATATTTACAAGATGCAAAAGGATTGAAATCTCAAACAAAGAAACAATTTTTCGCGATGTTGCATATTGAACACATGTTCAAAAAACTGCATTGGTGAAGTATTTTTTTTTAAAACTATAAGCACATGCCGATGATTTTTGAAAGAATTCAAGCACCAAGAAACTGTTTCAATGTTTTCAAGCATTTGAAAATGAACTTTTTTTCCCAAGGTTTTTCAAGAGCATCAACTTTAAATGTAAATGTCAAATAATTTAGGTTTAAAATGATACAAATTACACTTTTTACGCAAATTAAATTCAATATGAGGCATTTTGAGAAGGATACAGTGGATCAAAGGTCGGAAAAGATGCAGCATTTCAGCTGTAAAATGACGATTCACCAATTTTGTTGGATTTCTTAGAGGTAAGTTTGTATTATTTTCTGACTTTGGTACTTTCCAAGATCTGGCTGTCAATGGTGGAGCTAAAAATACAAAAAGCATTGGTTTAGTCAACGTTTAACAACAATATAAAAAAAAAAAACATATGAAGAAAAATATTTTTAAGATTATTGATTTCAATAAGTTAGAAAAAAAAGTTTATCTGTATTTTTTAATCAATTCAAGTCTTTAAACTGAAAACCGTTGCATAAAACATTGGAGTGGGAGTAATACAATCCTTTGAACCAAAATATGATGAAAAAATATCAGGGATGTGCCAGCTGAGACCCATTTTTGGAGTAGTCTCATGTGCAGGAAAATAGTGACTTTGCAGCAATTTGGCTCAGGAAAATAGTGACTTTGGAGCAGCTTGGCTCAGGATAGTGGACTAGGAGCAGTTTGGCGCACCAAAAAGTTTGTTTTATAGAAATTGGAGCAGCAAAAAGTATGTTTTGAAGTAAGGAACTGCTACACACACATTATATATATCAGGGATGTGCCGATCAAAACTTTTTTTTTTTTTTTGGAGCAATCTTGGGAGCAGGAAAATGGTGATTTTGGAGCAGCTTGGAGCAGTAAAACGGTGAATTTGGAGCAGTAAAATTGAAAATTTGGAGCAGCTTGCAGCAGCAAAAATTTAAATTTTACATCAATTTAGAGCAACTACTTATATTTCATACACGGAAATGTGTGTGACATGATAAAATAATAAAAAAAGAGATTATGGATGCAAAACACCATAACTACAACTATGAATTGAAGCTCTCTTAATCACTTTTTTTTCTATCTAATACTTTTCACAAAAGACAAGTCCTGTTCTGCTCTACTTTTTTCTTACACTTTGTTTAATTTAAATTTACTTTGCTTAATACATCACTGCTTTAGTGCACATTTAAGTTAGAGTGCTTTGATACCTATTTTTAAAATTTGTTTGCTTTTATGTAACATATTCAAAAAGGCTTTTAAAAAAAGCACAAAAGAATGGTTGAATTTAAAAACTTTACCTCAACATGTTACAAGTGAGTTTTAAACAACTATTAGATTTGTTTTTTGTATATTTAAGTTATTCAATTATATTTGACCTCATTATTTTTATTATTTTTACTGGCATATATGTTTATATACTGAACTTATTAACAAATCTGAAGATCAAGCACAGGCAACATTAAATCTTTTATTCTTAAATGTTTGATATTTAATCACAAAATTAATAATGAAATTACAATGAAAAAAAAATGATTTTGAGAAATGATGTCACAGAAAAGGAATTTTTAAATACATGTGAAAAAATATAAAAAACTTGAAAAAATAAAAAATAAAAAAATAAATAAAAATTTTAAGACAAACTAACAATATGGGAAAAAATGCCTGAATCTGAGAAACTTGAAATGTCTCCATATTCAAAAGCAGAGCATTAGAATTACCAGACTTTTGCTATCTTAAGTGTCTCCAACCAAAACTAGACATCAATTTTTTATCCTAAAATCTTAAGAAACCCCAAGATTAAAAACTGGTGAACAATATTAATTTTTACAGATGGCATTCACTGAAATCAATTTGGATGCAACTGGACTGACATTCTCGAGTGAGCGTGGCAAGAAAAAGAATTTACAAGTCCTCATATACTGAAAACAAAAGATAACAAAGGCTGAAAATAATAATCAGTGCAAAATTTTTCTAGTCAAAGGAACAGAATCACATAAAAAATTAAAACGATCGAATTTTTCAAAAGCAGATGCAATCGTATTTTGAAATGCACAATAAAACGGGACTAAGCTAAAAAATAGTAAAAACAAGCTCTGAATGCATAAACTTGATGACATTCTTCCAAAACTGCCAAATATACTGAAGGAACTGCAACATTAAATGCAAAATTGCAGTTTTGGCGCACGTTTGTCCAATTTTAGTGCAGAAAAGTCCATTTGGTGGTCTTTTGGAGCAGTTTGGCACAGGGTCCTCAATTGGAGCAGCTGGCACATCCCTGAAAATATATGAGAAAGAAACAAAACAAAAAATTTATTTAAAAAATTAGCATGGTTATTTGTCCAAAATTTATAGTACGCATACAAAATAAATGAAAGACATATACAGTGAAACTTGTGTATAACGACAATGTCCATTACGATAACCTGTCTATAACAATTTTTTTTTTTTGGCCCCAGCAAAATGTCAGCATGAATTATCAAACTGTCTATAACGATAACCTTTCTATTACGATACTTTTTTTAGGTCCCAACAGTATCGTTGTAGACAGGTTTTACTGTACCTAGTATGAATAAATTAGTACCATTAAGAAAGCAATTTAAAAAAAAAAATAATTTGAATTTTGACTTCTTGAATTCAAATTATGTCTTTCGCAATCACGAGTGTGTGTGTGTGTGTAGGCATATGTGTTTGTGTCTGTGTGCAGGCATGAGTGTGTGGGTAGTTGTGTGGGTGTCTGTATGTGTAGGTGTCTGTATGTATGCGTGTGTGTATGTATGTGTTTCTGTGTGTAGGTGTGTGTGTGTGTATAGGTGTGTGTGTGTGTGTATAGGTGTGTGCATGTATGCGTGTGTGTGTGTAAGACATGGACGCAACTTGGAGACGGCTTTCGCTGGAGGAGCAGCATCGTGAGGAGCCAGTCGACGGTGATGCTGCAGAGGGTGCTGGCGGGAAAATAAAATCAGCGTAACGCCAAAAACAATCAAATGAGAACAATAAGCAATCGTGATTGCTCAAAAAAAAAAAAAGTTATTCCAGCCAGAACTATATAATAGTTAAAAGTGAAAGAAAAACAAAGCGGTGAAGAGAAGAAGCATATTACCAGTTTCCAAAGTTCGTATAACTCTTCCAGATCTTTTCAAAGTAAAAGTGGAATCATCTGTCTTTTCGGTAGAAGAAAGTTTTTTGCTTTTAGATTCAGCAAGAGATATCTCTCGTCTTCTATTCAGAGGTGGAATGGGAGGTGATAATTGAAGTCCTTGTTCATATTTAAGTAAAAGCACAGACCGAATAAAAGTTCTAAAGAGACAAATGATAAAGTTTTTTTTTTTAAAGATAAATCATGCATCATTACTTAATACAAAAAATAGTAGAAGGGCTTTAAATATTTCCTTTTAGTATCAGAGACAGAAAAGAAAATCATTTAAAGTAAACATTTGTTGTATCCTTAAATAAATCAGCTCAGCAATTGACTTACTTTGAAAAAATTAAAAACCAGTTTTTTTTTTTTTTACTAGTTAAGGAGAATATAAATTAAAAGGTAAATAAGACAACAATTTCTACAAAGTAAGTTATGGAAAAATGTACCATATTTTCAGGAGTACGCTCTGCATTATAAATTTTGCTTAAGAAATATCAAATTTTACTGTATGCGTCAAACCTGAAATTCAACAATTTAATAGCAAAATTGTTTTTTTTAGTTGTATTTTGAAAGAAACTGAATTGAACCATGATTTTGATGAATTTCAGATTGATGCCAAAAATTTTGACACTGCAGCTGTAAAAACATTGAACAATCGCCTTAATAAATATTTGAAAAAGTTATAACCTTTCATTGAAATAATTACCGTATATACTGGCTTAAATTTCAACATTTTAGTCAAAAAAACAGCATTAAAAGTTGGATCAGACTTATTCACAAGATAAAAATTCCAAATATTTTCCTGAACAACACTTGAAAATCTGCATATTTTTCCAATTTTACCTCAACCCTTTTAACTTAACACTAAAAAATTAAATACTGATACATTCTGGCAAATTTTTATGCTGCTGCCCATTAATTAAAGATCAAGCATCCTCTTAAAAGTATTCACCCCAATGCAAAAACAGAGGTTTTTGGTAAACTATTTCAAATTTCCACTCTAAGTAATTTATTCTTATTTCAAGATGAGCTTGGAATTTGAAAAACTTAAAGGAATGACCTCTGGTTTTGTCATCTGTGGAAAGCTTAAACCGATCAACATCCTCTATTTTGATAGCTTTAATAGGGCAACGGCACCAGTAACAGACAAGGATCCAGTAACAGACAGTCGTAAGTTTGGATTTAAAAAATAAGAATTTTAGGTGGGTAAAACCGATGTTGCTGCAGCCCATGAATACAGCGCAACCATCTAGTGTTATTAAAGTGAATTTTATCAGCCACTTGGTATTTACAAAGCAGTGGTGGAAGGTGATCAATAACCACCACAAGGTCTTCTGGTATTTCATGTTCAGTTGAATTTATTAAGGTTTTAGATCTGAAAATAAAGAACTTTTGCACATCTTGAAGAGAAAAGGGGAATTCTGTCCATTACTCATCCTTTCCTTATTCTATCTGTTACTGGGAATGATCAGAATTATCGGTGTCTGTTACAGGGGTTTGGAGCTTTTTTCGAAATGGAGCAAATAAAAATAAAATTAACTAATTCAGAGGATCCAGAAGCAGTCAAACATGAGATGAGATATAGTTGCACGAGAGAAAAATAGTTTAAAAAGTCTAAATACATTAAAAGGCTCAGAAAATTGAGTTAACCTGAGAGCGATGCCTTAAGCATGTCTGTTACTGATGCTATTACCCTAACTGGTTAAAAAAGAAGATGACTTATTCCTTTGACCCTAAAGCTGTATCAGCCCCTGTTCTTCAAAAACATTTTTTTTTCATGTAATAATGCATCTTAAATTGTTTGGGAACCCTATTCAGAACACCTTGAACAAAGCTTTAATGTTCATGTGCTTTCTTCTGGTTTAAACCTGGCATGTATGTGCTACTGAGCTTCTTTTTTTCTGTCATGCAAGAAAATATGAGTTTTCCTATCATGATGGAGGTGTGGGAGGAGGGGGAACTGATACTTGCTTTAATGTCTTATTTATGAACTTACTTGCTTATCAAAGCACAAATCAGCACTAAGGCTTAATGAATGGGCAAGTTTTTTTTATATGTTTAGGATGACAATTTCATGATTTTTTTGATGAAGAAATTTATGCATGCTACTTAAATACGATTATTGCACTTTTTTTCCAAAAACAAATGCTTGATGAAATCATTAAAAAGTATTAAAAAAATTTATATCCTAAATTTCAACTTTACCTGCTGTCAACTATTTAATTACTTGTGCTAGGAGAAGTAAAATATGTTTAGTTTTACTTTAAAACAATTTTAAATTATGGTTTACTATACAACAATGTATTCAACAACATGCATTTAACAAGTCATGAGACACATGTTAAAATCATTCCCACTTACTTTACAACTTGAACTGAAACAATGATAAACCATCTGCCACGATTCCCCGATAGACGACGTGCCGCAATTTCTGCAAACACTTCAGCATATTCAAGCACAGCTAGATAAGTCTGTAATTTCTCAACAGCAACATTCTTTTAAGAAAATTGGAAAATAATGAGGATTAAAGATCATTGCAAGTATAGTGTCTTCATCATGAGACAAAGAGTTGACAACGTAAAAAGAACGGATGTTAGCAATATTTACGACTTTTGGGACATTTTGAGGATTTGAATATTTTCAAAATAAGTTTTACAAATGCAATATGACAACCAGCAATAGGCTCTGGGCCCAGCTAGACTTGTCAGAGTCAGTTTATAAGTCCTCGATGAAAATCAAGGGCCATCTTAAAGCTTAACCCTTGTTCACGTCGCTTTTGGTAACTAGTTCCTAGTTTACACAATTCCATTAAAGTAGCATTTTATTTTTTTTTAATTTCCAGGTTAACCTGTGATTTAAATCGCTTAAAACTTTAAAGCTAGCACACCCCTTTCTTGGACCAATGTTCAGTGCGGGCTCATGTCATTAGAGTTTATACATGCTTTTAGTTTGCAGTTAGTTGAACTTAATAAAATTGACCCATTACTAATTAGATGGGAACATCACTATGGAAAAAAAAAGGGGTAGGTAGTTTTCAATGTTTAACTTTATTTAGAAATTCTTGTGTACAAAAATCAAATTGAACAAACAGAAATTAGTAGGTGACAATGCAATGTAAATTCAAAATTAAACATAGAATTAATGGGAATAATGGTTGACAGAGAATGGAGAGCAATCCCTCAGTACACCATTCATACTCTGATTGACCTTAAACCTACACATATTTTTTTGTGCATCACTGTTCGCATTGGTCCTACATCCTACTGAGTCTATGTGGTTCTCTTTCTGAAATCTGAATATCTGTTTGATACAAAGAACGGTTATTGTTCCTTGCTGCTTCTATCTTTTTGTTAAATTTCATCCCTTCCAGACTACTCCTTCTTGGTGTTTCATTTTCAATGTCGGGCAGCGAATGTTGCTCTGAAAAAATTTAAAAAATTTGCTGATCGAAATATCTTAATTTTAACCAGTGCAAATATTACTTTACCTATAAAAAGTAGTCTCAATGGATTTTTCTTCTTTTACTGAAAGGACTAGACACCAAGGAATATCTTTCAGTCACTCAGGATTTGTTGGAAGGTAAAAAATCAGGGGGGGGGGGGTGCGTGGGATTGGTTGACCTGATTAATTTTAATTAAAATTTTATTAGTGAAAAAAATCCCCCCCCCTAACTCTCCTCCTCTTATCTGCTTTATTGGCCTCACATGTGATTTAATCCCTTCAAATTACTATTAACAAAGTAAGAACCTTCGGGTAACTCACTGCATGATGTAAAGATACAAATTAATTCCCCCCCCCCTCCATCCATTGTTAGTTTTTTTGAGGCAAGCCAGAAAAAGTTTATTTCATTTCACCAACCAATATTTTCACTCCGCCAAAATGTTCAGAAGTCAATAAAGCAAAACAATTTCCTTTCAAGAAGCATTACAATGAAGACTGAAAGAAAAACTTTGATACGAAAATAATTACACAAAGCTTAGATTCAATTTAAACTTACAATGTGCACGGGAATACCAATAGACTTTCTCAGTATACTATCATTAAGAAGAGTGAGTAAATTCGAAGCACAGTGAATCAACTCCGTAATGACCTGTGATTGTGAAAACCGACCTAGAAAAAACATCAAATAAATTATATCAAGACTCTTCACGTTAAAAAACCTTTAACAAAACTTGATAAAAGTTGAATTTAAATCATGGGGGAAAAATACATCATAAGACAAATGTAACAAAAGAGAGTGCTTCAACAATTACCAGCTACAATATAAGACATCCATTTTAATCCAACTTCGATTTCATTAGCTAATAATGGATTTTTCGTGACAAAAAGCTTATAATTTTGAATAAAATTGTTTTGATCAGCCATCCCATGGCCTTTAACGAAGTGACTCCGCTGCCGGCTGCCCGGACTCGAAAAATATAAACATTTCTTATGCTGCCGGCCGGTGATGTCATCTTATTCCTATACCCCCTATTTGCCGCTCAAGAATGGGATCGCCCAGCGTCCAACGTGGGTAATGGTCAGGTATGTTCTTTTGTTTTAACGCATTAATTGCTTATCTTTAATTATGCCTTTTTTGATTTCAGAATAAAAAGCTTCAACACTTTCTTTGCTGACTTGATTTGGGTGAGAAATCAATTTCTGAAATTTGTATTGTTAAAATATTCTTTATTTCCAGGTTACCCTCATCCCGATATGTAACGAATACTGTGAAGTAAGAATTGCAATTCAAAAGAAAGAATCAAAATTTAAAGTGATACGAAGTAAGTCATTTTAATTCCTCTCATTAGCATCTCAAACGAAACTAATATGTGTAGAAAAAGTGTAAGATTTAGTAGTATCTGCATTTTAATGGCAGCCAATCCATATGAATTGTCTCGATATTATTGTTTTAATTATGTGTTTTAATAAGGAGAAATTTAAAATCCTGTAACCTAGGCGTGTGTGTTACTTTATAGACATTGTAGCTAATTAAACAAATTTTTTTAATTGGAATATTTGGAGGGGGGGGGGGAATAATTTTGGAATGTGAATTACTATGTAGTATGAACAATTGTGTGTACGTTATTAATTATTTTATCCCTTTTTTTAATCATAATCCTTTACTTATGCTACCTTAATTTACTAAAATGTCGTTGGTTATAAAAAGCAAGTCTTCCTGAACATATGTGTATATATTTTATTGAAAAATACCTTTGTTCTGTTAATAATATTTTCTATTCAATTTGTTTCTCTTGCTGTATTTTATAAATTATTCAACCTTCTTTAATGAGAAATTTGCTGCATTCTGTGAATAGTGATGTCATTTTGTAACTAATCTTGTACCTTGGATGTGCTCTTTTATGTACATTTGGCTAGTGCTGTTTGTTATGAAAATCAAGTCTCAGAAAATTGCTTTAGCAAAAGAATAATGTAATACAGAGGGTAAAGCAACTGGAAAAGTGAAATAAATAAAACAACCGGAAGTGAAAAGGATAAATTTTAGAAAGGGGGGGGGGGGATTTGTTTTCTGATAGTAACAGGTAGACAGACGTTACTTTTACAGACGTCCTAAAAAAACTTTTCAGTGGTTAGTCACATGTAAATGTTTATGGAAATGAAGTTGCTAACGGACTGGCACATGAGGGAAGCCGAGGGGTTTCTCCTCGTAAAGGGTGCCTTTCTTCTTCGGAAATTGCAACCAGAGTCAAGCAAAATATCAGCTCCGCTTAGAGACGGGCTCCTGCACATGGGTAAAAAGCAACCCACCCTGTTTTTGCTTTACTTATGGCAATCAGCTGGGAAGATCAAATGGTACTAGCCTTACTACGAAGCGCACACAGTCAAGCACAGCAACATGTGGCAGGTCTCAAAGGGCCCTAAAATATGTACTGTGAACCCTTGATTATATAATGCAATGTATTGCTTCAAAATTATGTTTCTACGCTAGTTTATGTTGCTTTTATTTATAGGTGAAGTATGTTTTTTGTTCAGGAATCCAAATTTTTACTGAATAATTATATTATTTACTGAATTGCAAAACACCTTTGTTTTGTCCAACGTGCAATGTGGGTAGCGGCAAGGTACCTTCTTTTGTTTTAATGAATTAATTACTTATCTTTTATTATGCTTTTTATGATATCAGAAAAAAAAACTTCATTGCTCTCTTTGCTGACTTGATTTAGGTGAGAAATCAATTTCTGGAATTTGTTTTGTTAAAATATTCTTTATTTCCAGGTACCGTTCCTGCCCGAACAACAGAAGTAAGAAATTGCTATTGGCAATTCAAGAAAGAATCAAAATGTAAAGTAATTCGAAGTAAGTTATTTTAATTACTTGCATTAACATCTCAAACAAATTTAATATGTGTAGAAAAAGTGAACTATTTAGTATCTGCATTTAAATAGAAGCAAATTTATATGAATTGTCTCAATTATTGTTTAATTATGTGTTTCAATGAAGAGAAATTTAAGATCCTGTAGCCTCTGTGTGTGCTACTTTATAGACATTACAGCTTAATGATAAATTTTCTTAATTGGAATATTTCTGTGGGAAATAATTTTGAAATGTGAATTATGTAATATGAACGTTGAACAATTATGTGTAGTACATTAGTAATTAGTTTATCTTAGTTTTAATGCATAATCCTGTACTTATGCTATATTAATTTACTAAAATGTCATTGATTATAAAAAGCAAGTCTTGCTGAAATTACGTGTATTTATTGTATTGAAATGTACTGTTGCTCTGTTAATGCTCTTTTCTATTCAATTTCTTAAGCGAAAGAATAATGAAAACTGAAATCAAAGTTCTGCAACATAAATGCAACTGGTATAGTGAAATAAATGAAACAAGGTTTGTTTTCTGATAGTGAGAGATACAAAAAACCTGATTGAACAAATTAAGAAACCATGTGTGTTTTTTTTTTTTCTTAATTATAAATTTTGACTTAATAGTGAATGCTTTTTTTCCTCTCCATGTTCCTGAAATACGTTTTTTGTGTCTTCTCCAAACTGAATGAAACACAGCAGGGGGATTTGGTTTCATTTTAGTTGCCATTTCCTCTGCTTGTTTTTTTCAGTGTTTTCTCATCCATGGATCGAGGTATTTTCTCTTGTTACCATCCATTCATATATCGCTGCAATACCTCTGGCGGTGCTCGGCTCCTGGTCTGGATCAAAAAACAGCATTCTTCGGTGCCCTAAACTGTGGCACTTGGACCTTGGATTGTCATGTAATGTATTGCTTCAAAATTATATGCTCTGTGTTTCTAGTTTATATTTCTGTGTTGCTTTTATTTATTTTTGGAAAATGTTGTATGTTAAGATAATCAGGTTTCACTGAATGATATTTATAATGTTTATTGAATTCCCTAACACCTTTGTTATGTTGCTATTATTTTCGTTCTAATTTCTGTTGGTATATTTTATAAACTGCAGGTCTTTCAAGTATAGAGACAAGTAGCTCCAAGAGTTGATTTTCACTCTAGTAAGAGGATCAGATTGAAAATTTGCAGAAACAGTAGTTAGGTACATATTGCTGAAAACTGCCTTAGCAGAAGAATCAACTGAAATCAAAGTTCTGCAACACAAGTACAGTGAAACCCCTCCTAACGGACACCCCTCAAAGGCGGACACCCCTCTTATGCGGACAATTTTTAATTCCCCAGTTCCAATGCAAATAACATTATTAAACCTCTCTACTGCGGACAAAAAAAATTGTCCCGATAGTGTCCGTATTAGAGGGATTTTACTGTACAACTGGTATCATCAAATAAAACAATTTCAAGAGAAGAGAATGGATTGTTTTTATTTTAAAGGGTTTGTGTTATCTCATAGTGAGAGATACAAAAAACCTGATTGAACAAATTACGAAACCAAGTGTGTGTTTTTTCTTGATTATAAATTTTGATTTATATTGAATGCTTTTTTTCCTCTCCAGGTTCCTGAAGTACGTTTTTTGTGTCTTCTCTAAACTGAATGAAACACAGCAGGGGGATTTGGTTTCATTTTAGTTGCCATTTCCTCTGCTTGTTTTTTTCAGTGTTTTCTCATCCATGGATCGAGGTATTTTCTCTTGTTACCATCCATTCGTATATCGGTGCAATACCTCTGGGGGTGCTCGGCTCCTGGTCTGGATCAAAAAACAGCATTCTTCGGTGCCCTAAACTGTGGCACTTGGACCTTGGATTGTCATGTAATGTATTGCTTCAAAATTATATGCTCTGTGTTTCTAGTTTATATTTCTGTGTTGCTTTTATTTATTTTTGGAAAATGTTGTATGTTAAGATAATCAGGTTTCACTGAATGATATTTATATTGTTTATTGAATTCCCTAATACCTTTGTTATGTTGCTATTCTTTTCGTTCTAATTTCTGTTGGTATATTTTATAAACTACAGGTCTTTCAAGTACAGAGACAAGTAGCTCCAAGAGTTGATTTTTACTCTAGTAAGAGGATCAGATTGAAAATTTGCAGAAACAGTAGTTAGGTACATATTGCTGAAAACTGCCTTAGCAGAAGAATCAACTGAAGTCAAAGTTCTGCAACACAAGTACAACTGGTATCATCAAATAAAACAATTTCAAGAGAAGAGAATGGATTGTTTTTATTTTAAAGGGTTTGTGTTATCTCATAGTGAGAGATACAAAAAACCTGATTGAACAAATTACAGAACCAAGTGTGTGTTTTTTCTTGATTATGACCCGTCATTCCGATGTAACGACTGAAGTAAGAAATTGATATTTGCAATTCAAGAATGAACCAGAATTTAAAGTTATTCAATGTAAGTCATTTTAATTGCTCTTATTAACATCTCAAACGAAATTAATATGTGTAAAAAGTGAAATATTTAGTAGTATCTGCATTTTAATGGAAGTCAATCCGTATGAATTGTCTCGATAATATTATTGTTTAATTATGTGTTTTAATAAGGAGAAATTTAAAATCCTGTAATCTACCTGTGTGTGTTACTTTATAGATATCGCAGCTTAATTAAACAAATTTTTTAATTGGAATATTTCTGGGGGAAATAGTTTTGAAATGTGAATTATATAGTATGAACAATTGTGTGTACATTAGTAATTATTTTATCCTGGTTTTAATACATAATCTTTACTTGTGCTACCTTAATTTACTAAAATGTCATTGATTATAAAAAGCAATTCTTCCTGAATACATGTGTATTTATTTTATTGGAAAATACATTTGTTCTGTTAATACTCTTTTCTTTTCAATTTGTTTCTCTTGCTGTATTTTGTAAATTCTTCAACTTTCTTTAATGAGAAATTTGCTGTATTCTGTGAATAGTGATGTCATTTTGTAATGGATCTTAAATGTGCTGTTTTTATATACATTTGGCTAGTGCTGTATGTTATGAAAATCTTTCTGATAGTAACAGGTAGACGGACATTACTTTTACAGACGTCCTAAAATTACTTTTCAGTGGATACCGTCACATGTAAATGTTTATGGAAATGAAGTTGCTGATGGACTGGCACATGAGGGGAGCCGAGGAGTTTCTCCTCATAAAGGGTGCCTTTCTTCTTCAGAAAGTGCAACCCGAGTCAAACAAAATATCAGCTCCACTTGGGACTCAAGCACAGCAACATGTAGCAGGTCTCAAAGGGCCCTAAACCATATAGGGTCAGGTGGGGTGAAACGGGTCATGGGGTGAAATGGGTCATGCTGTGTATTTTTATTAATAAAAATTTTTGGTCTGGCTGAATTTTTCTCAAACTTTACACAAGTTATGAGGGGCTTTTTGGCTACAATTCTGATTTTTTAAAAGTTTCTGTGTAAATTGCTGGGAGCACTACACTGACATTTTGTTTCTCAAGTCACATGTGAATTTTTAAGAAGCCTGACAAACTTCTTAAAATCTTGCTATACATTCTTTTTCTCTTGAAATTCTCAAGCATTATCAGTTAGAACAGACTTTCATCTACAATTTGCAAAAAACAGGTAGAAAAAGTATCAATTCTTTCTTTTTTTGTTGCTATTTTCATGTGGTGGGGTGAAATGGGGCATAGTTAGGCTTAGCGAATTTTAATTCATAATGAGAGTAAATTGACTTTCAAAATCCATAAATAGGTCTTAAACGGAATTTTAGAAGATTTTTACATGTAACAAAAATAAAGTATGTATTATTAATGTGTAGAATTCAAAAGCTAAACTTGCCATCCATATTTACAACCTATTACCTACCTACTCTTTCCTAATTCAAATTTTTTATTTATTCAATGAAAATGCCTGGGGTGTATGTAAGAAAAAGGGAAAAGAAAAATTCAGACTATGATTTAGAGACTGCACTAATTTTAAGTTGATGGTGATTTAGCAATTCCTGCAGCTGCAAGGAAATATAATATGCCAAGAGAAACATCGAGGAGATGGGTCTCCGGCGCACAAAGTCGAAAAGGTTGGTTAGACGTACAATGCTAAGTGAAGAAGAAAAATGTATTGCTTCATCTCTACAAAGTGCGATTCCCCATTTGATAGAAAGATACAATTATGGTTGCTAAGGTATTTATAAAGACTAATTCTGAAAAATGCAATTGTGGCACTCTTGGCATAGAGTGAGCCAGGAATTTTGAAAAAAGATCAGCATGCCACTTATGTAAGAGAAAGCAAGAATTGCTCACGAAAGCAAGAGCCTGGACATCTTCTAAAAAGCAGCAACCGAATGAAACCCAACTCTTGGATGAAGAAATGTCTGAGTTACTTATGCAAGAACTAACACCTGGGAAGTGAGTTCTTGTCTAATACACGGGCAAGAAATCATCAAAAGAATTTGTTGATCACTTGACATAAAGTTAATGACCAAGATTACAACAGTGTAAATTTTCTACAAAAAGCCAACTCAGGCAAATACTACATCTTTCCTGAGTAGGAAGATACAGACATTGTTTCTAGATGTCAAATTCTGAAGACATTGAATGAGCAGAATTCGATTGTTGCGGACATTATATTTTTGAGTTTTAGTTCAAAATATTTTGGTGTTGAATATGTTAAAATAAATAAATGGTTCTTTGGAAACAATTTCTCTCAGCTATTGTACGTGTTTTGGTAATAATTTCTTAGTTATTGTATGTTTCTATTGCAGTGACCCATTTCACCCCATTAAAACCCATTTCACCACACCGTGGGGTGGAATGGGTCAGATACTTTAATTGTAATTTTCAGATTGTCAATGACAACAAATTTCAATGAGAAGCAGCTTAAATTAAAGGGAAAGAATCAGATGTAAAGAAGAAATTTTGAAAAAAGTACAAAAAAAGTTTATGGGTTTGCAAATGGCATCATTTTAAAAAATAGACAAAATCCGCCCCATTTCACCCCACCTGACCCTACAGTGGACCCTTGATTATAAAATGTAGTGTATTGCATCAAAATTGTATGATTCTTTGCTAGTTTGTTTTGCAACTACAGATCTTTCGAATCAAGTTTAAATTTTAGAATAGAAAAAAGTGGCTCAAAGATGTGTTTCTAGGTCTAGGAAGAGTATCAGATTAAAAATTTGCAAAAGCATGAGTTAGGTGCAAATTACTGAAATTTTCTTAAGCAAAAGAATAACTGAAATCAAAGTAATGCAACATAATTCAACTGGTATAATGAAATAAATAAAACAACTGGAAGTGAAGAGAATGATTTTGTTTAAGGGTTTGTTTTCTGACATATATATTAGCAGATAAAAAAATATTTTATTGAAAAAGTTCTGTTTGTAAAAATTAAGATCAACTATATGTTATTGATTTGTATTTATCATGTATTTTAACTTAAAAATGAATGCTTTTTTCTACCCTCCAGGTTCCTGAAATTTGTGTCCGCTCAAAACTGAATGACACGTAGTGGAGAGACTTGGTTTCATTTTATCTACCATTTCCTCTGCTTGTGTTTTTCAGTGCTTCCTCGTCGACGTATATTCTGTTGGTGCCATACATTCTTCTATTCTCTATCCCAGGGGTGCGCGGCTCTCGGTCTGGATCAAGGAACAGTGGTCTTCAGGGCCCTAAACCATGTACAATGGACCCTTGATTACAAAATGTAATGCATTGCTTCAAAATTGTATCCTTCTATGCTAGTTTATGGTGCTGTGTTGCTTTCATTTATAGGTGAAGTAAATTTTTTTGTTCAGGAATCCAAGGTTTTACTGAATAATAATTATATTATTTACTGAATTGCATAACACCTTTGTTTTGTTGATATTGTTTCCATTCTAATTTCTCTTTGTGTATTTTTCAAACTACAGATCTTTCGAATCAATATTAAATTTTAGAAAAGGTTTGTTTTCTGATATTAGCAGATAAAAAACTATTTTAATGCAAAAACTACAAAAAAAAAAAAAAAATTCTGGTTGAACAAATTAAGATCAACTATATGTTATTGATTTATATTTATTATATATTTTAACTGAAAAATGAATGCTTTCTTTTTTACCCTCCAGGTTCCTGAAATTTTGTGACTGCTCAAAACTGAATGACACATAGTGGAGAGATTTGGTTTAATTTTAGCTACTATTTCCTCTGCTTGTATTTTTCAGTGCATCCTCGTCGACACATTTTCTCTTGGTGCCTTACATTCAAAGTATTGTTGCAGTACCCCTGGACATGTTCCGCTCTTGGTCTGGATCAAAAAACAGCTGTCTTCATGTCCTAAATCATCTTATTTATTGCTATAACAGTTTATATTTCACTTTACTGCATGCTGTTAAGTCACTCCTATTAATATAATACTGTTTTAAATACTCGTACTCTATGTTTTAAATTACGTTAATCCTACGTATTTCTTTTAATTACAATTAATGCTTTACAAGTTGGTGAGTTTAGATTAGTAAGAAAGTTAGCGTTGTTTAGATTATTGAGCTGTTTTGAAGTAGGGTAGAATGTCGATTATCAGAAACCCTTTTAACTTGAAGCTACTATAACTGGCATCAATTTCTTGAATTTTAATTTTTGGATAGATAAAGATTGACCTAGAAAAATTTCTAGAAATTCCAGAAACACATTTTAAATATATTGCAGCAAACATCATACAGTTATATGCCTCACACTTATCTATTTGTTGTATGATGAAAAAAATTTTTTCAATCATTGTGTGAACTAGTTTATAAATCTTTTTATGTTATAATTCTCTCCAAACAATATTAATTTCACTAATATTGAAGAAATTAGCCCCAAGTAGAAAGTATAAACTCTCTAAAGTAGATAAACATATTTTAAAAAATGCAATAATGATGATAGGTGCAAATGGCAGAAAGCTACGAAAGGTAATTTATTCACCAAAGGCTTTAGCAAGAGAAAAAATGCAACAGTAGTAAAAGTACTGTAACCAAATTAGAACTAACTGGAAGTGTAAAGGATGAATTAGTATAGGAACTTGTTTACTAACAATTGCAGGAAAAAAAAGATAGTTTTGTTACAGTTACTACTAAAAAACCTTTTTTCTGATTGAACAAGTTGCAAAGCCATTACTGTATTCTATTCTGTTAAAATGTATTCGTATATTAATAAATTTGATTTCATAATGTATGTTTTTTTTCACTCCACTTTCCCAAGAAGCTTATATTTTTGTACCCACTGAATGGCACATAGCACAGAAATTGGGTTTCATTAACTGCCATTTCCTCTACTTGTGCTTTTTGACTCATTCTAACTGACCTATTTTATGTTGTCACAATTTTTCTTTATCAGAGAAGTTGAGAAAAGAATTCCTCAGTGCAAAAAGATAGTGATAAATTTAAATTATCAAGAATTTTATCAAATAGCCAGGGATGACTTTACACAACCATCAAGATAAACGAAAAAACAATTAGTTGGCTGCTATATTTCGGGAATAAGGTAGAATCCCAATGACTCTTTTGACTGGAAACTCAGGATGTCAGTTTCCTTCAATTTTAGCTTTTGATAAGGATAAGTAAAGATTCTCACTTCAAGGTTCCAGAGACTGCCATTTCTACAAAATCACATTATGCACATTTCTGTCACTACTATGCTTTATGTTCTCTAACTCGCCAGTAAATATTTGGAACACTAACTAATTCTGGTTTTCCAAAAAGTTTAATCAATATAATGGAAAAATAACATAATAAAAAATAAATAATTGTTTTCATTGGTAGTTTTTTTCAGCTATTTATCATTTAGGACAAAAGAGAGTCAACTACGTTATTAAAAACAGAATGAAGAATAAAGTTTACTATATTATGTCTTCTTAGATTTTGTTCGTTGGGGAAAGTGGGTCACACCCATAAAACTTAAATATCCATCAAGCTTTTGTACTTATTTACACTAATCATGTCACGCAGGGTTGCCATACCATAGAAAAACCAGAAAATACAAGGAATTCAAAATCTCCTCCCCCCCCCCCCCCGCGAAAAAAAAGGAAAAAACTAGGGAATTTTGCAAATTTTCTTAAAATGCAGGACGTTTCAGAAATGGAAGTTGGAAAAATTGCAAATGTATAAGCTACTAATAATTAAATAAAAGTTAAAATTAAATGAATAGACTAAAATAAAAATCAATTTTGCTTTAACATACACATTTTTTCCCCAGGTTTTTGTTTGAGTAAATTTTAAAATATCTATTTGTAAAATCAAATGGTCTTGAATATTTTATTTGACATGCATCTTGAATTTTATGCTAATTTAATTTAGAGATCATGAGATTAGTCTTCAATATACTGTTCTGCTAGCGTTTAGTGTTTTTCTTTTATGGTACAAGCAATGAATGATTTAAAGAGAGCTTTTTTTAAAAAAAAATAAAAAGTTAAATATATAAATATTCAGTCACCATGCTATTTATTCAGTTTTAATGAATTCTTCATTTCCTCTTTAATTTATTAATTTATATTTTCCCTCCGTCCTAAAATTAATGTCTTAAAAGTTTAAAAAAAAATTAATGTCCTAAAAGTTTTTATGAAACTTTTAGGACATTCATTTTCTTATACAAATACACCGATTTAACAATTGCCAAGGGACTGGAGAAAGTTATCGTTAAATCGAGCAGCATATATATATTCAATAAAGTTAAATCCGAACCAGTGAAATGTATCATTTAATTGAGGGAATCCGTATATTTGATATCGTTAAATCGAAATTATACTGGATTAGTGTTTGCTCAGTTGTGATGCTGCTACTCACACAGGGTAAACTCGAAGAATTTTTTACCTATAAGTGAGTGGCAAATGGCAATCCTGTCATCACAGTATGGTTGGTTTTGCACATTTTTGGGCTTCGTTTTCTGCGTCACAGAATTAAAGGCAAAACAAATTTCCAAAACATAATGTTTTAGGGAGTTCAAGCAACATTTTTCACAGAAGCGTTTCCAGGTTAGTGTTTATTATTTATGCTCATTAAACTTCAATTATAGTTGCACCTAAAGTGCACACTTCTATAGGAATTTTTGCACTAAGTATTATTAATAAGTTTAAGAGAATGGATCCCACTTTCCCTATATTATATGTTTGCTACAAGGGCTAAGTGCCCTATAATAATCTCATCCTCTAAGCAAAGCCTGCTTAAAAATGCGTTTTGGTCCACGTTAAATTTCCGCGAGAGAGCGCTTGATCGCCTTGTCCTCCCCGCATGAGGGGGGGGGAGGGAATTGGACGTTTTTCTCTTGGGGGGGCTTTGAACCCAATCGAAAAAAAAGCTTCAAAATTTTAAGATGGAAAGAATGCCAATATCGCATGTGTGTACACACACGCAAGCGTATTTGGGGTGTCCCAAAAAGAAAACGAAAGTAGATTTTTCAAGACGAACAGCCTCATGTTTTTCCTTTTGGGCAAAAACAATTGTAAAAAAGTTTCATATAATTTGAACAACGACAATCCGTGCCGACTTGAGCCTGAAAGTGTGAACCAGCACTGTACTAGGCCGTATCGAAAAAAAAAAAAAGTTTTTTGCAGTTCGAAATTTCATGATGATAAAAAGTTGGCCCCACATGTGCCACAAAAAATATTTAGGTGATACGCAAGAGACCTATATTTTGAAATTTCCTTCAAAAAGTTATCAAGCTGAACAATATAAACAGTTAAGCCGATAAGCGTTGAATAGAAATGTTTGCTCTCCTGCAATATGTTAATGTCTCACACATGGTGCTCAATGTATAGACTTTTTCAAATTTAAGTTAAATTTTGAACTTGATATTTTATTTAAATAACTTTTTTGAAGAAAATTATAAGTTTTATACCTTTTGCTGGACGCCTAAATATTTTCGTGGCGCATGTGAGGTTATAAGGGCAACGCAGTGGCGGCGATTCGGGGGAGGGGGGGATGGGGGTTATTTTTCTATGGTTCATTTATTTATTTTATTTTCCAATTTAGAAACCAGATCTAAAAATAAACTAGTATGTTGTGGCCATCACGAAACTTTCTTCTATATTTTTCTTTTTTTTTTTTCTGATCCCTCCCCATGCTTGACGAGGAAGCAATATTCCCAACAAAAACAAAATTACACATGCAAAAACTTGACCCAATGTCTGAATTATTGCAAAAGCAAAGCAAAGAGCGAAAATTGAAAGTTATTTTAAAAGCCTTGCTTGAATGAATTACAAATATTTTATTTGTTAACAAACATAAGATGGCAACAGTTAAAAATTTTAAATCATTGAGATAATATTTCCTATCATTTCCATACAATTAAAATCACGAGAAATACGCAGACGACAATCTATTACGATTTATCTTTCTTATTGTTGCATTAATAAAAATATTTTTATTCGCAAAAAAAAAAAAAAAAAAATCAACACCTCTTGGAGCGATCGGCGTCAAAATAGAACCAAAGCCTGTTTACATATGGATTCACATATATTCCAAATTTCAACCAGAACGTAGCATTACTTCTTGAGATAGGGCACTCAAAATGGAAAAAAAGAACGGGTGATTGCGCTACCCCCCCTTTTTAGCTGTTGACACAAAAATAAAATCAGTTCTTATACCCACTAAGGGATACTTGCCAATAAATTTTTCTTTCATTCCGTTCATTATTTCTTGAGATACAGCAGTCACAATTGACGACAAAAAACGTTCTATAGCTCAATCCCCGTTTGAGTTATTGACACCAAAATTGAATCAGCACCTGTTCCTGTTAATACCAACATATGGACCAAATTTTGTTTGATTCCGCCAGTAACTTCCTGAGGAATAGCAAGCACGCGTAACTCGAAAAACGTCCCATTGCTCCACCCCCCTTGGAGGAATTCGCGCCAAAAACTAATGGGCACAAGTTCACATAGGGGCACATATGTGTACTAAATTTCGTTCGATTTCATGCGGTAGTTTTTGTTGTAGAGCGGCCACAAAAAACTGGTCACACACAGACGTGACACACATACATACACACACACATACATACATACACACACACATACACACACACACACAGACAGACAGACATTTTCCAAAAATGGTCGAAATGGACTCAGCACACCTCAAAACGTTCGAATCCTTCGAAATTCGAAAATTTGCACGAATCCAATACTTTCTTCTATATATTAGATATAGAAGAAAGTAAAAAAGAAATTTAAAAAAAAAAAAATGCCAAAATCTTCTGAACATAATTCTTTGTTTTACTTTGTATATCTGTTTACGGAACATTATTTATCACAAGCAGTAACTTTTAGTTTATGTATTAGTAAACATAAGTAAACATTAGTAGTTTATGTATTAGTAACTTTTGTTTAGATATTAGTAAATCAATTGTTTTAATTAAATACACTCCCGTTTGGGAAAATTGCAACACCACGAATGACTTACGCGAGTGAGCTGAAAATTGCAGGAAATGTAAAGTACGGCATGATATGCAAATGATCAGAATTGCAGACCGGTAGCGCATGCGTATGCTGAGCAGCTTCCTCTGAACTGCGGATCGAACCGAATATAAGTAGACGGCTGTAGCGAGGCGTGTATGATTATCGGTGGTTATATGCTAGAGTAACTGAATCTTTACTATGCCTCTTCGACGAAAGAAAGCGAAATTTGAGCAAATTTCGGAGTTTGAATGGAGCAGAATAGTTCACCTTCGTGAAGCTGGATTGTCTTATCGTGCAGTAGCCGCTCTTGTGCAGCATAACAGCAGCACAATCATGCATGTTTGGAAGCAGTGGACGGACGAAGGTCGGACAGCTCGGAAATCTGGGAGTGGATCCCGAAATGCGACGTCAGCTCGCGAT